>NC_051217.1:26121283-26401283 GCF_015220715.1 Pygocentrus nattereri | reverse complement strand
CGCGCCTGGAATCTTGTTACACAAACCGGGACTGAGGCAGCTTCAGCAGCGCGCGCCCGCCCCCGCCCCCGTCCCTGCCCCTGCCCCTGCCCCCGCCCCCGTCCCTGCCCCTGCCCCTGCCCCTGCCCCTACACGTGCAGCTCTTCTGATTGGCCCAGCTGGGAGCTGTGTTACGTCAGTCGTGTTCGGGGCTGGGGCGGTCGCCGCTGTTGGCCCCTCTGCGTCATCGCCCTGCCCCTGTGCGTGGAGTGGGCGGGGCCTGGCTCAGGTGGAGTGAACGGACGGAGTGAGATTTGAAAACGGCAGAACAGGAAAATGGACTCAGTAGAGCGGGTTGTACTCCGAGCGAGGGGCAGATAGGGGGGTGGGGGGCAGTTGGAGGGGCAGAAGGTCCCAGAGTGGAGCTGCTGGTAAAGAAGGTAAGGGGGGGCTCTTCTGTTTCCACTCTGAATCTCTAACCTAAGGATAAATAGCTGCAATTGAGCTCGCTGGAATTGTCCGTTCCACCTTAAACGGCCCAGCAGCTGCATTCCTTCGCCTCTGGCCCCAGAATGCAGCTGCTGGGACGTTTAAGATGGAACGGACAACTACATTAAGAAGCTGAATTGCAGCCTCGTCCAGCGAGCTGTTGTTTATCTGTCTGTAGCTTTAGCGTCAGTGCTAAAGACAGGGATCTGTGTTGTGGCTCAGTGTTTGTGTGCTTGTGTGACTGAGTGTCGCCGCTCTGTGCCAAGTTATAGTATTACATAATACAGCAGGGGGAAGGGAACATCGCGCGCACGCACAAGCGCACTTCTGGGATGAAGTCAGCAAGTAATCAGCTGTAATTACAGATGGAGGACTGAAGACTGATGGTGACAGAAATAACTGATGATGATTCATACAGGTTCTTCACGGTCACTTCAGTTCTCTGTGCTGTTGCTGGAGTGTTTAAAGGCCCACACCATGGAAAAGTTTTGGTCCAAAAGCGTGAGGTCCACTTTGTCAGCTCTGCTGACCATATAGGAGCCATTTGTAGTTCTACAGTTACAGACTGTAAACAGTTATCTGTTTCTCTCATACTTTGTTACCCTGTTATTCAATGGTCAGGACCCCCATGGACCCTCACAGAGCAGGTTCTATTTGGGTGGTGGATCATTCTCAGCTGGTGTGTTAGTGTGTGTTGTGCTGGTGCGAGTGGATCAGACAGCAGTGCTGTTGGAGTTTTTAAACCCTGTGTCCACTCACTGTCCACTCTGTTAGACTCTACTACCTTGTCAGTCAACCTTGTAGATGTAAAGTCAGAGACGATGGCTCATCTGCTGCTCCACAATTTGTGTTGGTCATTCTCTAGTCCTTTATCAGTGGTCACAGGACACTGCCCACAGGGCACTGTTGGCTGGATACACTAGATGGCTAAAAGTTTGTGGACACCCGCTCATCCAAAGCTTCTTTCAAAGTCAAGAAAATAAAACCATTTCTGCTGTTGCCAGCTTTGGCATGGTTGCCAAGACTGAAATCCAAGGATGAATCCAGAACTGTTAGAGAACCAAGAATGTGGGAGTCCAGACTAAGTAAAGGATAAAAATGAGCCATGAAAAAATTCCTTCACAGCTGTCAGAGAACAGTAACATCAGCTACTGTGTACAGAGCGATAAATCTGTGGAGGTGACAATGACTATAACTAAAACCTTATTATTGAACATTTATTTCTAACTCTATTGACAATAAAAGTAAACTAAGAATTTTTGTGAAGTCAAGTTTATATTTTTAACTATGTAGAGAATAATAAATAAATATCTCTCTCTGATACCAACTGCTTCAGAGGGAGAAATGAAAACCGTTCCACTGAAAGCGGCTGAAGCAGCAACTTTACACCACAAATGTCAATTTATTTATAGAGCACATTTTACACAACGTTTGTTGACCAAAGAGCATATCCAGCAGAAAAAGTGCAGAAATATGAAAATGGCCTGTTAAAAAGGAGTTTGTCCCCCTCTCCTGTGCTGCAGTAACAGCTCTACTTTTCTGGACTAGATATTAGGGGCCGTGATGGTTTGATTGCATTCAGCCACGAGAATATTAGTGAGATACTGATGTTGGATTGATGTTGGTTCTGGGTCACTCCAACTCATCCTAAAGGTACTGGATGGAGCTCAATCACAGTTCCACTGCTCCACAGCCCAATGCTGGGGCTTTATACCCCTCTAGTCCACGCTGGGCATGAGACCTTAGACTCATGTGGCTGTTCCAGAGTGTCAGTTGGTCAGTGCTTTTCTGTGAAGACTTGGTATATGAATTCCCGTGCCAGCAGTGAATAATTTTAATGTAGCTGAATTCACTAATGTTAAAAAGTGTCTGCAAACTTTTGGACAGTCTATTTTTGGTTGGTGGATTCAGTCCAGCAGTGGCACCAAGCTGTAACAGTCTGGATGGTCACTTTCCTCTTTGGTCTCGTCCCTTTCTCACTCAAACAGCTCAGCCTCTCCTGGATTCTCCTTTTATATCCAAGCCTGCTTGCATCACCTGTTTAAGAAGATTTTTGGACATTTATCATTGTTTCTAGTCTTATTCCTCTTGTCCCAACTTTTTGGCAGCATACAAGATACTGTTCACTGGGAAAATCCTCATGTAGGCAAGTTAACGCTGTCTGTCGAAGTAAGTTGTTGTGCTGTGATGCTGGTTTGCCCCATATGTCGTAGATTTTGGATTATAGGTTATAGATTAGCCCTGGATCTGTCCAGCTGTCCTGTGTGCCCTCAGTTCCCAGAATGCCGCTGGACTCCAGCTGTGTGGGAGAGCGCCCTGCCCGCCCCGCCAGCAAAAACGCCAAGGACAAGAGCAACAGTGCCGCCCTGCTGGCCTCCAGAGCACGAGCACATATGCAACAGGAGGCAGACGGCCGGGAATCACTCTGCAGCTCCGAGAAGGACTCAGGATATTCAGGTCAAGACCACACACACACACACACACAGATTGAAATGTTTAAGTTGACTGTCTTATGAAACTAATGAATTTTATGAATATATGGGGATAATTTCTATCTATCCTCTATCCACACTCAAACCCAGACTCAGTGAAGCTGATTGTTTCTCTGCTTCCCCCACAATCAGCTTCTGTCTCTGGTGTTCTTAACTAACTACAGCTGCAGCGCTGCTCTGCCTCAGGGGGGCGCTGTAGCAGTCTGGTTCACTCAGTTGGTCCTTCATAGCGTAGAAACCGTAACTGTAACGTGGATTCCTCTGAAAAACTTTCCAATGAGTTGCAGCAGATCTGAAAACCTGAGAACTCACCCAGTTTCCCAAGAGTTTGGAGTGAAGAGTGACTGTTCCTCATTCCTTACACTGAAGACAGAAGAGGAGATGAGAAAGATCAGTTACTGTGAGGAAGAGCACAGAACCATAATAGAACAGAGACTCTACAGAAGAACCGCTGATGGAACAGACATGTACTGATATTGAAGAATCGGCGACGCTGTGGAGAGAGAGATGTTTTTTCTGCTTGTCCATTTCACAATCATGGTTCCTCTCTCTCTCTCTCTCTCTCTCTCTCTCTCTCTCTCTCTCTCTCTCTCTCTGTGTGTGTGTGTTTGTGTGTGTGATAGATACTGGTTCTGACTCGCTCCAGACAGATGCAGAGGATCAGCGGAGCGTTCCTGAGCCGAAGCTTCACAAGGCCCCGGGGGTTCAGAGCGTTTCTGATCAGGGAAAACACATCCTGGTGTCCACACCTCCAGAGCTCACGCCCATCTTCATCATCAAAAATGTTGTTTTAAAACAGGTGAGGAAGAGTTGGTGGCACAGATGGTGAAAGCAGGGCTCCACACTCACTCTTGCCGCTCGGTCTCGACTTGTGTTTTTTGGTTTTCCATGCAGATCTGATACCTGGTGCTGGTTTTCGTATCACCTCCATCAGATTCCAAGTGAGCTGAGGCAAAATCAAAGTTGATGTAAGAGCGCTGCAGACAGCTGATTGGTCAGAGAATCACTAAACACACACGGATGTTAGCTACCAGGTTAGCGTAGCCCCTTGCGTCGCCAGAATCGTCTTGACGTCTGAACTCTGTAGTCCTGAACTTTTAGTCACTATAAAAAATGACTGACTGAAGGAAAATATGTAAGCATCAAAAAAAGAAACAAAAGGGTATGAATAAATCAGCATAAAAGCTTTTACACATGAAAATAAAGCTCCAAATATGCACAAAATACAGATACGTGACATTAATTTCTCAAGGGTTTAAGGAACAAAAAATAAAATTTTCAGACGCTGCAAAATGTCATAAAAGGGACCCAAAAATGTCCAGAGGTGTCAGAACCCAGTCCGTTTTGGTACGAGATTTTGAAAAAATCCGGGACTAAAACTGAGTCCTGCTTTGTGAGGCGGAGCTCTGGAGCTGTGAGACTCTGAGTTAATCCAGTTGAACCTGTGCTGTATAAGAATGAATTCTGTCTCTGTCTGTCTCTCTTCTTCTTCCCCATCTCTCTTAAGCCAGTGGAGTCGGGTCAGGAGCATGTTCTCCAGTCTGCTTTGGGGTGGGGGTCTGGAGGGGCTAACCCTCAGACCCCCACGCACCTCCTTCTGCTGCAGCAGCCCGGCCTCAGTGGCCCACCACTGCACCTGCTCAAACCGCAGAGCCAAAGATCGGAGAGCACATTGGGAAAGAAGAGCAAAAACACCTACCTCCCCATCCTCAACTCCTACCCCCGCATTGCCCCCCACCCCAGCAAGAAGACCCCCGACAAGACTCTGGCTAGCATGGGGGGCAGTGCAGAAGAGCACAGCCTGAGTAAGAGGGTCTGTACAGAGGAGAAACGAGAGGAGGTGTCCACGTCTACGAAAGCACCTGAAAAACATCCACGAAAGCAGCCGGAGAGCTGTCCCCAGGCCCGCCCCTACCGCACACCTGACACGCTTCTGGTCCCCCACCATTGGAGGAGCCCCCACCCCCCCCACAGCCCGTCCGCCCTCAGCCTGGGCTCCCCCTCAGTCTCCAGCTCAGAGACGCCCTCCCCACCTTCAGCATGCGATTCTGCCACGCCATCCAGCAGGGGGCTCCAAAAGCACCCTTCAGGCACCGACTCCGCTCCAGTAGGGGGCCCTCTGCCCGCTTCAGTGAAGCACCGTCGCTTCCTCAACACGGTGGAGATCCTGAGCCAGTCGGGTCTTCTGGACATCACCCTGCGGACACAGGAGCTGCTGAGGCAGAGCGCTACCACTGAGCGGGACATTGCTCAGCTGCGCCGGCACACGCAGCTGCTGTACCAGGCTACCCAGGCCGGTGCCCACACACCTGCCGGCTGGGTGCAGCTCCATCAGGCCATGGCAGAGTCTGGCTGCTACCCCAGCCTCAAGGGGCTGTTGCTGGAGACCGCCAACGATGGGCAACTGGAGGCTGATGTCAGTGGGGCAGAGCGCAATGTTCCTGCCACCTGCGGGTACGGGGTTAACAGGGGCGAGGAAATGGCCCCTCCGTCCCCCCTCCTTGCCACCACACACTTACTATCTGAAGCTCAGGGCTCTCACAGCATGAGTGCCACCTCTCTAGGGCACAGCAGAGGGCACAGAGGCAGCGTCAGCCTGCCTGAGGAGATCTTGATGCCTCCAGACAGTTCCACTCATGGAGGACTCCTGTAGCAAACCATAGTGTTAAAGTGATAGTTCCCAAAAACATCCTAAATGCATTTGGTCAGCCAAGACCTGTTTGGTGACTGAGTATTTTCATCTTTAGTTTTGGTAGTGAAGCCCCACCAATTAGCATGGTGCTAACTACCACTCCAAATGTCACAAAAGCGACACAGAAAGGAGGAGAGAAGTCCGCTTCCATCAGCTCATCCAGATTCTTCCATGAGCTGTTTATGATTTGAAATCCCAAGGCAGCAGCCTTCGAGGAGGTTCGGTGTGCAGAACAATCCCAGCACTAAAACCAAAGAAGCAAGTTTGGACAACAAACATCTCTGCTGATTGGGGTAGAGCGAGGGGATTTGACAAGACACCTAACTGAGCTATCGCTTTAACTGCTTGGCCTTCACAGTGGAAGAGCTGTGTGGGCCATATTTGCAGTTGGATATTGATCTTCCCTAAAGTGGAATGATTTGTGAATTAGGGTGTAATGATCTTTGTGTATATGTATGTGTGTGTGTGTGTGTGTGTGATGCTCCAGACAGGTTCGACTACAATAAAAAGCCAAACTCTTTCCCATCACCCCCCCCCCCCAAGCCCCCCCCCCCCCCTCTGACTGTAGAGCTGTCGCTGATGGCAGTGATAAAGGTTCCGTTGTTGGTACTGGTATAATGGTTGGCTGATAATGTTGGTGGTTTTATTGGCGTTGATGAAAATACTAGCATTATCGCTTTAATAATTAGCTGTTTTCTCAGACTGGCATGTCCTGATGACCAGGCAAATTCCTTCAGCTGTTGGGGAGCTCAGTTAGGCCTTTTTCAGACTGTCAGCCCAAATCACATTCCTGATGTAACCTGATTGATTGACAGATTTATTTATTTTATAGTCTGGACAGCAAAAAAACGCAATCTGAATTGAATCCAAACCACATTTAGAGGTGGTTTGAAATGCGACTCCAGATGTATACGGCCCACTGGACGCTCTGGACACTAAGATTTCAGTGTCTCCTATGTCACTCACAACACGACAAACGGCGACGCTGTCGAGTCCAGAGTGATGAAGCTCTGACATTGAAGAAGAGCTCCAGAGATTCATGATGATGGAGAGAGTTCTGAGAGTTTGGAGATGATGCTCCTCCATCTCTCCTGCATCCGTGTTTGAAATCCATGTCACCAGCTTAGCTACGTAGTTGCTGACTCCTATGTCGTTACCATGACAACCCGTGCTGGTGATGTCTAGACAGACAGACACATCTGATCTGACCTCACAGATATCAGAGCAGATACTCTCCTCAAAAGGAGATTTGAGAAACAAATCCAATTCACCTGCAGTCTGAACAGACTAGAAGCCTACCATTTAACTACATCTCAGTAATATGGACCCTGTTTACACCTGGTGTGTTTTAAGTATCAGGATTAGATCCAGATTAAGATTATCCACATTAATAATGCAGGTGTAAATGCATCCCTTTAAGTGGTCAGATTTAAATCTGGTTTAAATCACCCCAGGAGATGCATTTTAACCAGATGTAATACTAATACATATGTAAATACATCATCTCTCAAACAACCAAGACCCCTCCCAATGCTGTGGCGACTCCCCCTTGCTGTTCTACATATGGTTTAGACTCCACCCACTAGACTGCCTCCCTCTAAACGGGCATTGCTGCTGTTAAATGCAGGACTCGGCCAACGTAACCAGCGATGCATTTGATGAAGTGTGAAATCATGTGGTTTAAATTTGATCTAGTTTACAGATGCATGAAACGGGCAGGTGTGTAAACAATGTAACAGACTGGACACAAAACACCATCATGATTATAATAACATGCGCAGAAATCATCCAGACTTCACCTTTAGCATCAGAATAGCGCACATGCACAAAAACGTTTTTGGGGCGAGATTAGAGTTCAGCAGAATTATATTGCGTTCATTATGTTGATATGACAATAACCATTTAGTTTGTAAAATGTTTATGTTTATACTAGTGTAATATTAATCTAAAACAGACTGATCAGCCAGCATCAGAAATTTTGTTCTGGTAAAACTAATATTGGCTGCAATTTTCGTAATTGATCAGGCCCAAGTTAGCACCTATGCTAACGTGAATGTCAGCCCACTGTTTTGGGCAGGTTTAGGGTCGCTGTTTTGGGGCGGGTTTTTGGGCGGGTTTTGGGACAGTTTTTTGAGCAGGTTTTGGGCCACTGTTGTTTCTAAAGAATGTAAGCACTGTATGAGGCTATGAAGTTCGTCATCTGTTTCGGTTCTGGTTTTAATGCCCTCTCTCACCACCTTACACTCGGAGATGTGTAATGCCAGCATTTAAAAAGTGGGAGGAGCTGGTGGAGTTTCTTCAAGGGTTCTTTAGTAAAGGGAACGGTTCCATTTCATCCTGGAAAGGTTCTTGTTTATGGTTCTGTATGGATATGTTTGGAAAAAGGTTCCAATGTTGAACTCAAGAACTCTACATTTCAATATAGACATGTTCCCTTTTAATAAAAAGCTCTTGAAGAAAAATATTTAAGATTGGCGTCCAGTTTATTGATAATCAGTCTGGGCTAGCACGATGTCGTCAGAGACTCTGGTGTGTTTTGTCACTTGATGTAAAGAACCGCCTACTTTAACTGGAGAGAGCCGTCTGACTGACCAGTCACAGGTCATTGTTTGTGTGACATGTAATGGCTATAAATAGTCCTACAACAAAAACAGCAGCGTGAAACAGCAGTACATATGCTGGAAATACATGTCAAGATCGAATTTACTGGGTATAAAAATCTTCAATGAAATTTTAGCTTTTAACATGCTGTGAAAACTTTCCAATCCTGTATGATCTGATTAACCCTGATGTGCCAGGGATGCAGGAAGGTGTTTGAAGTTGGGGGTGAGGCAGTGAATGTGACGTGAACAATGGTGTTTTGCTAAAAAAAAAAATTTGTTTGGTGTTTTCCTTTTTTTTGGCATTTTTTGCTGATTTACATCAAACCTAACGTGGCACGAGACAATGTACCCTCATAGCTGACACATTGCCAGCAATTCAGCTCACTATAATGTAAACAAGTCAACAGTGCAAAATATATGAATAGAACAAACTCCTCTCTGACACAGGCAGATAAGTGTCTTTTTAAATTCAGATCTATTATTGATTATTTTTATCAGTTGCAGTTAATCCGCCCTAAAATCTGGAGGGACTCTCCATGTCGCTGTGATGAATAGAAAAAAATAATGAATCTTTATAGCACTTTTAGTTATAAAACACTTCCTTTCTGAATGTTAGTTCTGCAATATGAAGTAGTCATTGCTTCATCATAATAATAATAATAATTATTATTATTATTAATAATAATGATGATGATGGTGACCATGATTTCTGGACATGTTGCTTCTGAATTAGATTTGTTTACACTCTTAAATAGTTGAGTGGTTCTTTAGTAAAGATACAGAACCATATCGTCAATAAAGTTTGCTTGATTAAATGGTTCTTTGCATGGTGAAAGAGTATTTATGAATGTGCTGTATATGGTTCTGTATAGCACCAAAAAGAGTTCTGCTGTTGCCATCAAGCTTGTAACAATAGCAGAACCCTTTTTGGTGCTCTATAGAACCATATACAACACATTCTCAATCAAAAGAACATTTTCACTATGCAAAGGGTTCTAAAGTGTTCATGGTTCTATATAGGACCATTTTCTTTACTAAAGAACTTCTTAAAGAACTGTTGTTTCTGTGTATCCATCACACCTCCAGTACACTTCACTTGAGCTAATACAGTCGCAGGCACTGAGGATTCATTAAACAGAAATTCCTGCATTTTTCCTGTATTCCTTCATAACTCAGTGTGTGAGGTGTAATTGGAAAGATTCAGAGCGGTTTGGTGTGAAACAGTTCAGATGTCTTTACAGTGGTGATGATAGGAACCAGGGGTCTCCATGAGTACAACACAGGTATAGACATTTTATTTACCATCCAGAGCCACCAGAGAACCTACACAAGTCTTCTGAGTTTATATGGAATGTTGATGATGGAAAATAGTGGAAAATCTGGAATAATAAGTTTTCTTTGGGGACCTTTTTGCCGCACAGCACCCTGCATTTCTCCCTCCACCATAAATGGAGTTTAAGTTCTCTAAACTATCATAAAACAGCGTCTCAGTGATCAGGCAGTGAATTCATATCCATTTCATGTAGGAACTTTCTGTGAGGAGCTTTTAGAGGGGGACGTCTGGTTCCCATCACCACCACTGTGAACAGTGCTGACTTGGTCAGTTTATCTAGGACAGAGTGTTTCACAACAAACTGCTCAGAACCGCTCTGATTACGTCTTAACCAGATAATCATGCAGGAATTTTGAGAAATGGGTGGAGCTGTCCTGTAAGGTAAATGGTGAGGAGGGCTTAAACAGAGCAGAGATGGAGGTCCTGTGATCAGTGCTGTAAACTGTCAGAGTTTCTCCTGTAATGAAGGTGTTCATAGTGAGTCTGTGCTGCAGTAACAGCCACTACTCTTCTGGGGAGTCATCTAGATGTTGAACATTGCTGTGAGGATTTGATAGTGAGGAGCGCTAGTGGTTTCGGGTATCAATGTCCCTTTGCTGTGTGAATGATTATAAATCTGCTGTTCTAAATTCTTTCTGTTGGCCTGTTTGTGATTGAACTGTCGGTCTGGGCTCTCGGGACACTTTAGTACAGTGAAAAGGAGGGGAAGGAGTTTGGCTCTGTGCCCGGACACTGAATATTTTAATGACTTTTAGTTTGAAAAGCAAATTTAATGGACCACAAATTTTCTATTGCATCCATGTCCCTTTATGAGAGTTTTTTTATTTATTTTTTTTAATTTTTTTGGCACTGTTGTGAGAATTCTGTGCAGCTTTTTACAGTTAAAGGAGAATCTCACCAAGAAACTTAATTTCTTTCAGAGCGGTTTGGTGGGAACCAGTTCAGATGTCTTTACAGTGGTAGTGATAGGAACCAGGCGTCGCCATGACTACAACACAGATATAGACATTTTATTTACTATCCAGAACCACCAGAGAACCTACACGAATAGTTTGAGTTTATATGGAATGTTGATGGAAAACAGTGCACATTGTAATCACATCATAAATCAAAATCTGACATCAGGCAACATTCATAACCATTTCATGTAATAATTGGAAAACATTTGGTGGAGGTCCCCTTTAACGCTGTGTAGGATTTACTTACTGTTTTTAATTGAATGCAGTTTAGTTTATTATGCTGAATGTCTCATTGAGTGATTTTATTTTCTGATTTATTGTATTATATTTTGCTTTAGACTGAAATACCAGGATGTTCATTGAGGTGAGGTCAGATTTTATAGTCACAGCTAAACTTACACGTGAGAGAGAGTGTGAGAGTGTGCGTGAGCTAGCTTCATGAAAGTTGTCCTTTTAAATTCACTTTATTAACAATAATAAACAATAAACACTGCCTGTAAAAATATTCTGTATGGTTTATTGTTCCTAAAAAAAATAAATTCCACATCGTCTCTTTTTTCTTCTTTCTCTTCTGTTGCTCTTTGTCGCTCTCTCTCGTTTTATTCTCTCCTTTTTTCCTCCTTTTGTGTTTTCATGCTTTATTTTCAGCTCTCATGCTTTCCTTCATTCTTTTCTGCTTTTCTTTTTCCTTTTTCTTCTCTCCTTGTGTTCCTCTCTTCATACCTTTTTTCTTCTCTCCCTCTCCCCTCCTTCCCCTCCCCCTGTATGAAAGGTTCCATATAAATAGTTTAGGTTTATTATTACTCCTGTTTTGAGCTGAATTGTGACAAAGTGCTGCTTCCGGTTGTTTATCTACTTTTAATAAAAATTAAATGTAACTTTTTTTTTGCTGCGCAGCTTTGTAAAGATATATTTTTAGAAGGAACAGAAATCCCCTTACTGTTTCTATGGTAACAGACAAGGGACAACTATTAGTAAACAAACACAAAACGTAGAGACACTTGTTCACCTCCTGATGTGTTCATTCTGCTCTTGTCTCCATCTGTCGACGTGTGCTGTCCCTCCAGGGCCATTCAGTGGTCATATCAGCCCAGTTAGAGTGGAGATCCGCCCTCTGGACGCTGATCACAGCACATTCTCGACTTTATTTAAATTAGAATGCACATTTGAAAATGCTAATTAAATACTGTTTATGACTGCGTCTCCAGTGTCCATGTTTGTTATAGCTGTGAGTGTGTGTGTTTGTGTTTAGTAGCTGTTAATGTAGAAAATCAAAGTGCTTTAAACGTTTCATTACCATTGAGAAAACACCCTGCACTAAAAAGGCCTCCTCTCATGCCCCGCCCAGTGTTTGATTGACAGGAGTGCCTCACCGACAGTGAAAATCAGGATGATGATGATGATGATGAAATGTTGAAAGCACTTTGCTTTTCTGCTTTTTTTTTTGCTGCTTCACATAGAATCGCGACTGCTCACTATGCCACCAAAGGTTCATTGTTTTTGAACCAAAGGAATCTGAGGAAGTTCCAATTGGTCTTGCTCTCTGTTGTTAGGCAGACGTGTTCTTGATGTGCGGAAGGGCAGTGGGGCTACCCAGTTGTTCCCTTCATCAATGAACATCTCCTTACCCATAAGCTCGATAAACTGTTTGTCCTTAACAGAGAAGGCAACCTTGTTATCATGCTCTGTGTGCAGAAATATCGTGGTGCCCAAGGACTCAGGACATGGAGCTGGAACAGAGGTTAACAGTGAGCTTTGTACATCATGAGAACAGCAAAACTTATGATCATTCCTAGTGAGCTTCTCTTTCAGAGTGAGATGGTTTGGGCAAGGTGTAAATTAAGAGTGACATCCATTCGCAAGTACCTGAGTTTGAAAAACTCTTGTTTCTTTAAGTTTGTGAGCTGCCCCTAGACAGGCCTCACCTATGATAACCCAGCCAAGGTCCAAGCGTTGGGCATACGGAGCATGGTTGGGACCATTGCGCTGATTTCTCACCTTGTGGACCTGCAGGACATCACGCCCGAGAAGTAGGAGGATCTGAGCTTCTGGATCCAGTGGGGGAATGTGTTTAGCAATGGAGTTAAGGTGAGTATGATGGCTTGCTACTTCTGGAGTAGGTATTTCTGACCTGTCTTGATAATAATAATAATAATAATAATAATACATTTTATTTCATGGCGCCTTTCAAAAACCCAAGGTCACCTTACAAAACAGGAAAAAGCAACAATAATAATAAATGTGAATCAACAATCATTTGAATACGTCAAATAAAACAACACTAAAAGAGTCACGGTAAAACAACAAACCAGTTTAAAGAGAATATGCTTGCTTAAACAGGTATGTTTCAATAGAGATTTAAAAGAGAGAAGAGAGTCTGCATTCCTAATAACTGGGGGGAGGGAATTCCATAGCTGAGGGGCACAGCGACTAAAGGCTCTGTTGCCCATAGTAACAAGGCGGGCAGAAGGAACAAAAAGATGAGTGGAGGATGAGGATCTGAGGGAACGGGACAGAGTGGAGATGTGTAACAGTTCAGACAGGTAAAGAGGAGCAAGGTTATGAATGGATTTGAATGTGAGAGTTAAAATTTTAAAATTAATTCTAGCTTCAATGGGTAACCAGTGGAGCTGTTGCAGAACCGGGGTGATGTGTTTTCTAGGTGGAGTACGAGTAATGACCCGGGCAGCAGAGTTCTGGAGAAGTTTCAGTTTATGGAGAGTCTTATTCGGGAGACCAAACAGAAGAGAGTTGCAGTAATCTAACTTGGATGTGATAAGGCTATGGACAAGGACAGCAGCAGCATGAGGAGTAAGAAAGGGACTAAGTCGGTTAATGTTACGCAAGTGAAAGTAGGCAGAACGGGTGATAGAATTAATATGAGATGAAAAAGAAAGCGTACTATCGAGTATGACACCCAGACTCTTTACCTGAGGGGAAGGATATACATGAGAATTATCAATAATAATGGGAAAATTCTGAGATTTGGTTAAAGTGGAAGGAGTGCCAACAAGTAAAACTTCTATTTTCTTACTATTGAGTTTAAGAAAATTAAAGGAAAACCATGACTGAATTACCATCAGACAGTCTGAAATGGAGGAAGGTGGTAGAGATGAAGTAGGTTTAGAGGAAATGTAGAGCTGGGTGTCATCAGCATAACAATGAAAATTGATATTATATTTGCAAAATATGTAGCCAAGGGGGAGCAAATAAATAATAAATAAAAGGGGCCCTAGTACGGAACCCTGGGGCACACCAGCAGCAACAGGAAACAAACTAGATGAATGAGATTTAAACTGAAGAAACTGAGTGCGGCCAGAAAGATATGAACTAAACCATGCAAGCGGAGTTTGACTAATACCGATGGATGCTAATCTGTTCAGAAGGATATCATGAGAAATAGTATCAAATGCTGCGCTGAGATCAAGAAGGATGAGAATAGTGAGAAAACCAGAATCAGTTGCCATCAAAAGGTCATTGGTGATCCTTAACAAAGCTGTTTCAGTACTGTGGTGGGGGCGGAAACCAGATTGGAATTGTTCATAGAGATTATGTGTACTGAGGTATGAGTGGAGCTGGGAAGCAACGACTGTCTCCAGAATTTTTGCAAGAAAAGGAAGATTAGATATTGGGCGAAGATTATCGAAGTTGTTAGGATCTAATCCAGGCTTTTTTAGAATTGGAGTGACGGAAGCTGTTTTCAAAGATAACGGAACAGTTCCATTATTAAGGGAAGAGCAAATGATAGTGGTAATGAGAGGAGCCAAGGTAGGTAGACAAGCTTTAACCAACTTTGTGGGAAGAGGGTCAAGCTGGCAGGTGGATGAGTTCGATTTATGAATAATATTTATTACATCAGATAAAGATGGAAGAGTGAAAGTTGAAAAGGAATGACAGATGGACAACGAGGAGAACAGGGAATCAGCTTCAGTATAGAGAGCTCTTACAGAACTAAGTTGTTGGTGGATATTAGAGATTTTATCAGAAAAGAAAGACAGGAGAGAATTGAAAAATCAGGAGAGTGCATGTGAGAGGGAAATGGGTCAGGAGGCTTAGTTAAACTGGCAAACAGAGAAAACAGAGACTTGGAGTGACCTTCATTAGAGCTACCTAAACCAGAATAATATGCAGATTTTGCTGAGACAATACAGTCCTTATAATATAAAATATGGTTGTCATACATTTCTCTATGTATTGTAAGTCCAGTTTTTCTAAACAGACGTTCCAGTTGGCGTCCTTTGGCTTTGAGAAGCTGCAGGTTAGAAGTAAACCATGGAGCTGAGCGAGCAAATGAAACAGATCTGTGTTTGAGTGGAGCAAATGCATTTAGAAGGTTTTGAAGATTGACATTATAGTGGGAAATGAGTTCATCAAGAGTTGACAGACTGTGAACAAACGGAAGGTCAGATATAGCAGAGGAGAAAATGACAGGATCAATATCATTAATTTTCCTAAATGTAATGACACAAGGTACACAGATTTTCGAGGCTATTATATTAACATTAAAAGAAATGAGCTTATGATCAGAAAGGGAAAACAGATCGGCTTTACAGTGTGTAGGGGTGACACCAGAACAACAAACCAAATCCAGAATATGACCTTTAGAATGTGTCGGAAAATTGATGTATTGTTGCAAACCAAAACTATCCAAACAGGAGGTGAAGTCTCTGGAGAGAAGGTTATTGCCATTGTCCATGTGGATATTAAAATCACCAACAATAATCATATTGGGAGAGAGAACAGAGAGATGCGTGAGAAGAGCAGCATATAAGAAATCCTTGTTAGGTTTAGGTGGTCGATAGACAGTACATAAAATAGTAGGAGCAGATCCAGGTAGATGTACTGCAGTGTATTCAAATGAGTGGAAGAGTGGAACAGAAACAGGGAGGACTTTCCAGTGCTTTCGGTGAATTATCGCGAGACCTCCGCCCCTACCCGAATTGCGGGGCTGACAAATGTAAACAAACTCGGATGGAGTTGACTCGTTAAGAGAAACAAAGTCGTTGGGATGTTGCCAAGTTTCAGTCAAACAAAGAAAGTCCAACTTACAGTCGCGAAGGACATCCTGGATGAGATTACCCTTACCAGTAAGAGAGCGGACGTTTAGAAGACCGAAGTTCACGTTGGAACTGCGATGCTTGATGGAAGAGTTAGCCGACCTTGCCAGGTGGGCTAATACATCGCGGTTGACACCTTGGTCAGTATTGCGGGGAGGACGACGAGTTCTAGACCAGAAGGATTGTATAGAGTCACTGTCACTGGTAGTGAAGTTTAGCCGTGACCCACGGTGAATGTATTTGCGACGGGGATTGAAAGCGATGTCCGGATGGAGGTGAAGCGCCACAGGTGGAGGGCCAGCCCGGTGGAAGCGGAGTCGAAGAAGCTCTGCAGCAGTGTACTGAAGGAGGGCCATCACCGGGTGATTAAACAACGGATAAAACAGCCCAGGTGAGCACCAACCAGACACACACTCTGTGGATCCACATCGTAATCCCGCCGACGTCAACAGTACAAAGACTCTACACAAACTTAGAAAGTCACAGCAAATAGCAACCGGTGAGCAGCGGCAGCCAGACACGCCAGCATTCACTCAACCGGAAGGGGAATATAGTTGCACTCTATAAGTGTTGGAAGATTAATACTGAGACTTCCATCCAAAGGTTGAGCAACAAAGCCTGGAGCTCTCCTTCCAGACATCTCTGTAAGGCCAGCAAAAGTGCGGAGTGTGTAGAGTGCATCGGTGCCCTGAAGGCCAAAGATGTTAAAGAATTCTGTCCTGGCTAGTGACCGGTTGCTCTGGTCATCAAGAACAGCGTAGAGCTTCACTGACTTCTCTGGTTGTCCCTTAGGGTGCACACTGATTAGGCAGATTTTAGAACAGGAGCGTGGGCTGTTATTTTCTCCACAGACTTCTGTACACTTGGAGTTCACAGTAGGAGACACATCACTCTTCTCCTCCCCACCATCCTCTGTCTCAGGGGTCTGGCTGTGCCATGGAGCTGGTCCAGGATGAAGAGCTGCTATGTGTTTGACACTGCTGCACTCTTTGCACTTGACTGCTACCTTACAATCTTTGGCGACATGTTCCCTTGAAGAGCAACATCTGAAACATATACCAGTTTCTTTGAGAAATGCCTTGCGTTCTTCAATGGTTTTTGCTCTAAAGCCTCTACAGTGTTTAAGAGGGTGTGGCTTTTTATGTAGGGGACACTGCCTACTAACCTGGCCTAGCACTAGAGTTCCATGTTGAGTCAAATTCAGATGTAGAAGAGAGCTCTGTTGCATGTGAGGAGATAAAGTTTTTGGAACTATCCATCCTTTTAACAGCACTGTTCACCTGCATTGTTGTGGCAGCTGAGGAGTTCAAAGAGAAACTGGGGTCATTGCGGATGTAAGCTTCTCTGCAGATGAATTCAGCAAAGTAGGCGAATGGTGGGAAATTTACATTGAACTGGAATTTGTAATTACTCCCTTGAGTGATCCATTTCTCTTGGAGGCTAAATGGCAATTTCTCCACTATGGGCTTCAGCCTTCTTGCAGTGTCAAGGTAAGTCAGTCCTGGTAGGATGCCTTCATGCTTTGCTGATACTATCTCCTGTAGCGTCACCAAGTTCTCGAAGTTTCTGGGGATCCTTATTGCTGATTTTTGGAAACAGTTCTAATCTGTCAAAGAGCAGAGAAATAGTCCCTAAGAATCTAGATGAACTGATCTGCTTACAAACAAAGATTCTCTGAGGTTAACACAAACAGATGGAGTTGGATGAATAAGTGGAAGGTTGGAGATGATGTTTTTCAATAGAAATAATATTGCGGATGGGCTCTGTAGTGTTTATGCTCCTGCCTGATGTGAAGGGGAATCACCTGTTTGTCTGTAGCTGCTGATGTTTGTAGCTCACAGTCAGTCATACTTTGCTCCAAGTCCTGTCTGCACGTTTGCGCCTCCTTAAGGGCCGAGAGGAGGTTCAGGGATGTTTCTACAGGAATGATCTGGGTGACTATTGACTTCTTGTGTTAGCATCATTAGCTAAAGTGCCGGATTGGCTGGGTTTACCTAAAGAAACTCGTTTTCGCCTGGTGGGAAACGGCTCACACCTGGAAGTCCTTATTTCGGCATCTCTGAGTGTTCAGTCTCACATGGTTTAATTCATATGGGCTACAGAAACACAAGCTGTTAGTTGTTTATCGTTGTTTGTTTGTGTTGCTCTGTGTTGTTTATCATCAGCCCCTCTGTCCCTGCTGCTGATGGCATTTCCAGTATCTCGGCCCTCTGCCTCCAACTCAGAGGCAGGTCAGCGGCAGGCATGCACAGCTGGAGCCAGCGCTGCCAACAGACACAAGTCATTATTTAATTTCATTTCTGTAACTGTCCGACATTCATCCTGCATCAGATAGTACCTATATAACATTTAACACCTGTTTTATTATAATATCATCAGAATCAATTAATATTGCATGTGAGTTTTACTGAAGTTTGAATTTGTTGTTCTAATCACATCTGTATTTAAAGACGAGGCAGGTCTGTTTATCTAGCACCATTCATACTGGCACGCAGTGCTTTACAAATGAGAAAATACAATCATTTAGATTCAGTTACAAATTTCATATAATTTTAATGTTTTTATAGATATTTTTTCACTACAGTACCCAGCATGCATTTCACAAATACATCACACAGGCATTAGTAATCTGTATGGTGACTGCTAGCCTAGCCACTGCCCTATGGGCTATGCTTTGAATCTGCAGACTGGATGATGTTCTGTGATGCAGCTGGCACAGACATCAATGAATACACTGATTCCATCACAAGTTACATCAGTAAATGCACTGAAGACATTGTACCAAAAATCAATGTCAGATCATTTGCCAACCAGAAACCCTGGATCAATGCTGATATTCAAGCCAAACTAAAAGCTCGGGCTGTTGCCTACCACTCTGGTGACCCAGCTAGCTACAAGAAGGCTAGATATGACCTTCAGAAGACAGAAGGGACAGGGACAGAACGGAATCTAGCTATCTTGGGTCGGATCTCAGACGTATGTGGAGTGGCCTGTGCACCATCACTGACTACAAAGAAGGTATGATCTGTGATAGGGGCTCTTCCTCCTCACTTGCAGATGAACTCAATGCTCATTTTGCTTGTTTTGAGGCAACTACCACCTCACATGCTGTGAAACTCCCAGTAGATGAGGAGAGCTGTGCTCTAGCCAAGCCGAGAGATCCAAGATGGCGCCACGTACGGCTGCCCTGGCGTTCGTGTGCTCTTTGTTTTGTTTGTTTTTGTGCGTTATTCGTGTGTCTTCGTGCTCCTACAGCCGCGAGGAGCTACTAAACATCAGAACAACAACCCCTACAGACATTTCACCAGTTTTTCTAGTGCCTGCTGCATTATTAGTGCACTTTATAAACAAAAAAGTGAGACATCGCCGAAGAGGGAAGCGAGCTGGTGTACTCGTGCGCCTTCGCACACGGGGGACACGCACGCCCCTACCTGGGATTTTCCTCTCCAACGTCCGCTCACTCTCCAATAAAATGGACGAGATAGCACTGCTGAAGAAACAGCGACTTTTCCTTCTCTAGTGTGTTGTGCTTCACCGAGACGTGGTTGAACACACAGACCCCGGACTGTGCGCTCCATCTTGAGGGATTCCAGCTCCTCCGCGCAGACAGACAATGGGAACTTGCCGGAGGTAAAACGAAAGGTGGAGGAGTCTGTTTCAACCACGCCTGGTGCTCCGATGTGACAGTGATTTCCCAACACTGCTCTCCTTCTCTGGAATACATTTTCATTAACTGTAAGCCGTTCTATGCCCCACGTGAGTTTTCTTCATTTATTCTGGCTGCTATTTACATTCCACCGAGTGCCGATGTGCACGAAGCTGAGTGTGCTCTGGCGGACCAGATTATGGACGTGGAGCGGTCTTTACCAGACTCCCTTGTTATAATCCTCGGAGATTTTAACAAAGCGAAACTTAATCATGAACTACCGAAATACAAACAGTTTGTCACATGCCCGACCAGAGAGGGGAACACGTTGGATCACTGTTACACTACAGTGCTTACCGTGCTGTGCCCCGTGCGGCTTTAGGACTCTCAGATCATGTCATGGTTCACCTGATCCCTGCGTACAGACAGAGACTAAAGCTCTCTAAACCTGTCGTGAGGACATATAAAAAGTGGACCAGTGAAGCTGTGGAGGAGCTACGCACGTGTTTGGACACCACAGACTGGGACATGTTCAAGGCTTCTACAGACAGTTTAGATGAATACACAGATACCGTGACGTCATATATACATTTCTGTGAAGACAGCATCATCCCATCACGCACCAGAATCACTTTTAATAATGATAAACCCTGGTTCACACCAAAACTCAGACAGCTTCGCCAGCAGAAAGAGGTTGCTTTCAGAGAGGGAGACAGAGTCAGCTACAGAGGTGCAAAGTATGAATTTAGCAGGGAGGTGTTAAAGGCTAAATCCAAGTACAATGCTCATCTGAAGCAGCGGTTCTATGCTAACGACTCTGCCACTGTATGGAGGGGGCTGAAAGAGATCACCAACTATAGGCCCAGAGCACCTCATTGTTCAGAAGATTTCAAACTGGCTAACGAACTTAACGACTTCTATTCACGTTTTGAAGTCATGGACTCACACCCCCCATCCTCCACCCCCCACACCACAATACACTCAACCACTTTGGATTGCCCATCTGCCCCCTCTGCCCTCTCAGTCCAGGAGGAGGATGTGAACATGCTGTTTAAGAGGCTAAATCCACACAAGGCTTCGGGCCCTGACTCCGTGTTCTCTGCCACCTTGAGACACTGTGCTGATGAGCTGGCCCCAGTCTTCACGGGAATCTTCAACTCTTCCCTGGAGTCATGCCATGTCCCAGCCTGTTTCAAGTCCTCCATCATCGTCCCTGTCCCCAAGAAACCACGCGCCACAGGACTTAATGACTACAGGCCTGTGGCCCTGACGTCCGTAGTCATGAAGACCTTTGAACGTCTGGTTTTATCCCACCTCAAGTCCATCACCAACCCCCTACTGGACCCCCTGCAGTTTGCCTACAGAGCCAACAGGTCTGTAGATGATGCCATAAACCTGGCCCTCCACTTCATCCTGCAGCATCTGGACTCCCCAAGAACCTACGCTAGGATCCTGTTTGTGGACTTCAGCTCTGCATTCAATACTATCCTTCCCACTCTGCTCCAAGACAAGCTCTCTCTGCTCCATGTGCTCGACTCCACCTGCAGGTGGATCACAGACATCCTCACGGACCGCAGTCAGCGAGTACGGCTGGGGAAGATTGTCTCGGACATGCGGACTTTAAGCACAGGATCTCCTCAGGGCTGTGTACTTTCCCCCCTGCTCTTCTCCCTGTACACCAACTGCTGCACCTCCATCCATGACTCTGTCAAACTGATTAAGTTTGCGGACGACACCACCCTCATTGGACTCATCTCAGACGGTGATGAGTCTGCCTACAGGAAGGAGGTGGACCGGCTGGTGACCTGGTGCAGCAACAGCAACTTGGTGCTCAATGCCCAGAAGACAGTGGAGATGACTGTGGACTTCAGGAAAGCCACAAGCCCCCTGCCCCCCCTTATCCTTACCGACACCCCCATCACCACTGTGGACTGTTACCGGTTCCTTGGCACCACCATCACCCAGGACCTCAAGTGGGAGCTGAACATCAGCTCCCTCATCAAGAAGGCTCAGCAGAGGATGTACTTTCTGCGGCAGCTGAGGAAAGCCAAACTGCCTGCCCAGCTGATGGTACAGTTCTACACGGCCATCCATCGAATCCATCCATCCGTCCATCCATCCATCCATCCACCCATCCATTATCTTCCGCTTCTCCGGGGTTCGGGTCGCGGGGGTAGCATCCTAAGCAATGAGGCCCAGACTTCCCTTTCCCCAGCCACTTCCACTAGCTCTCCAAGGGGGATTCCGAGGCGCCCCCAGGCCAGGGCGATATAGTCACGCCAGCGTGTCCTGGGTCTTCCCCGGGGTCTCCTCCCAGGTGGGGGGAGGGAGGCATCCAGGAGGCATCCTAACCAGATGCCCGAACCACCTCAGCTGGCTCCTCTCGATGTGAAGAAGCAGCGGCTCTACTCCGAGTCCCTCCCGGATAACTGAACTTCTCACCCTATCTCTAAGGGTGAGTCCAGACACCCTGCGGAGGAAACTCATTTTGGCCGCTTGTATTCGGCATCTTATTCTTTCGGTCATTACCCAAAGCTCATGACCATAGGTGAGGGTGGGAACGTAGATCGACCCGTAAATCGAGAGCCTTGCCTTATGGTTCAGCTCTTTCTTTACCACAACAGACCGGTAAAGAGCCCGCATCACTGCTGACCCAGCACCAATCCGCCTGTCAATCTCCCGCTCCCTTGTACCATCACTCATGAACAAGACCCCTTGAATTCCTCCACTTGAGGCAAGAGCCTATCCCCGACCCAGAGAGGGCTCTCCACCCTTTTCCGCCTGAGAACCATAGTCTCGGATTTAGAGGTACTGATTCTCATCCCAGCTGCTTCACACTCGGCTGCAAACCGATCCAGCGAAAGCTGAAGTTCGCGGCCTGATGTCCCCAACAGGACCACGTCATCTGAAAAACAGCAACAATGTGACCTTCAAGTCACCAAACCGGACACCCTCCATCCATAAAAATTGTGAATAGAATCGGTGACAAAAGGCAGCCCTTTGCCCTTTGTTCCCTCTCACTGGCAACGAGTCTGACTTACTGCCGGCTATGCGAACCAAACTCCAGCTTTGTTTGTACAGGGCCTGAATGGCTCATAGCAAAGAGCCATGTACCCCGTACTCCTGAAGCACCTCCCACAGAACAAATGCTTTCTCCAGATCCACAAAACACATGTGGACTGGTTGGGCAAACTGCCATGAACCCTCCAGAATCCTGGAGAGGGTGAAGAGTTGGTCCAGTGTTCCACGACCAGGGCGGAACCCGCACTGCTCCTCCTGGATCTGAGGTTCGACTATAAGCCGGACTCTCTTCTCCAGTACCCCTGCATAGACCTTACCAGGGAGGCTGAGGAGTGTGATTCCCCTGTAGTTGGAACACACCCTCCGGTCCCCTTTTTTAAAAAGAGGCATCACCACCCCAGTCTGCCAATCCGGTGGCACCGCCCCCGATGTCCACGCAATGTTGAAAAGGTGTGTCAGCCAAGACAGCCCCAGAACATACAGAGCCTTGAGGAACTCAGGGCGGATCTCATCCACCCCTGGAGCCTTTCCACCAAGGAGCTTAACTACATTAGCAACTTCGGCCTCAGTAATGGACAAGCCTATTCCCATGTCCCAGACTCTGCCTCCTCACTGGAGAACGTGTTGGTGGGATCGGGAAGGTCCTCAAAGTATTCCTTCCACCGCCCAATGACGTCTTCAGTCGAAGTCAGCAGCACACCATCTCCACTATATACAGTGCTAGTGGCACACTGTTTTCCCCTTCTGAGTCGCCTGACGGTTTGCCAGAATCTTTTCGGAGCCGACTTAAAGTCACTTTCCAAGGCCTCACCAAACTCCTCCCATACACGGGTTTTTGCCTTGGCGACGACTGAAGCCGCAGATCACTTGGCCTGTCGATACCTGCCAGCTGCCTCTGGTGTCCCACAGGCCAACCATGCCCGGTAGGACTCCTTCTTCAGCTTGACGGCATCTCTCACCTGGGGTGTCCACCACTGGGTTCGAGGATTACCGCCCCGACAGGCACCAACTACCTTACGGCCACAGCTACAGTCAGCCGCTTCAACAATGGAGGAACGAAACATGGCCCATTCTGAGTCAATGTCCCCCACTTCCCCTGCTATCTGGTCAACGTTCTGATGGAGGTGTGAGTTGAAGATCAATCTCACAGGTTCTTCTGCCAGATGTTCCCAGCAAACCGTCACTATACGTTTGAGCGTGCCTGGTCTGACCGGCATCGTCCCCCACCACCTGATCCAACTCACCACCAGGTGGTGATCAGTTGACAGCTCAGCTCCTCTCATTACCTGAGTGTCCAAAACACACAGCCGCAAGTCCGATGACACGACTACAAAGTCAATCATTGAACTGTGGCCTAGGGTGTCCTGGTGCCATGTGCACTTATGGACATCCTTGTGTTCAAACATGGTGTTCGTGATGGACAAACTGTGGTTTGCACAGAAGTCCAAAAACTGAACACCACTCGGGTTTCAGATCAGAGAGGCCATTCCTCCCAATCACATCCCTCCAGGTCTCACTGTCATTGCAACGTTCCAAAAGCCAGTTTCAGCAACCGAGGATCAGAACGCCAAGGCCCACGCCTTCGGACACTGCCCGATCCATAAAGCACCGAACCCCTACTACTGCCCCTCCCATTGGTGGTGGGTCGATGGGAAGGGGGACCCAGCCGGGCACCATGAGTAAATGCCCGGCCACCAGACGCTCGCTGGCGACCTCCTCCCCCAGGCCTGGCTCCATGGTGGGGCCCCAGTTACCCTGTTCTGGCCAGGGTACATAAGTCCTGTTTTTGTGTTTTCATAAGGGTTATTATGGATCACACTTTTCTGACCTGTCACCTACGACCAGTTTGCCATGGGAGACCCTACCAAGATCTTTTGCTCCAGACAACAGCTCCTAGGATCATTCAAGCACGCAAACCCCTCCACCACGATAAGATGGTGATCCATGGAGAGGAACATTCAGTGCCATTTCTTGCAATTAAGTTTTCACTTAACATTTTCTAAACATTTCTCACCTCACATTTTAGATAACTCCAAATTATAACTGCATTGTCTTTTTTTAAAAAACTTGTTTACACAAAAGTGACTGCAATTGTAAGTCTCATTATTAACATGACTCAATCAGTCTCTCTGGATGTTTGTGTGTGCGTGTTGACCTCCTGACACTTGATTTCTCCTTGTCTGAATTAAGCATGCAGTTATCTTGAAGGGTTTCTGAACCACTGTTGGTCTGATTCAGCTCTGGTTCTTTCAAAATATCACGTCGATTTCTTCTTAGAACAGCGCCATCTTCTGTCTGGATTGTTCCTAGGTGTCCTCTTTGTCCTTGAGCCTGACTCCATCACCTTCATGTAACTCTGGGAGTTGCCTTGTTTTCATGTCATAGTAGATCTTTTGCTTTGACCTTTCAATTTCCCTGAGCTGTCTCACTGTCCTGCCTTCCTTTCAAGAAGGTCTTCTTTGACAGGTAGATTGGAGCAAAGACGTCGTCCCATGAGGAGCTGAGCAGGTGAAAAGCCGCACTTTAGCGGTGTACTACGATAGGCCAGTAGCGCCTTGTACAAATCATCTCCACCGTCTTATTCCTCAGAAAAGGCCTGAAAACCTGCACTGCTAAACCTGCACTGCTTGTGGGCCATTGTCAGTAAACACCTCGGTAGGTACACCATGTCTGGAAAAAATTGACTTCATGCATGTGATGACGTTCTCTGCTATGGTAGAGGACAAACCACATACTTCATGGTATAGTGAGTAATAATCAGTGACTATCAGAAAATCTTTGTTGTTGCAGGTGAACAAATCAGCACCTACTTTCTGATATGGTCTCTGAGGCACTGGATGTGGCATCAGTGGCTCACTGGGATTTCTAGGCTGATATTTCAAGCATGTCTGGCAGGATGATACCAAGTCTGAAATATCTTGGTTGATTCTGGCCCAGAACATAACTTCACATGCCCTTCTCTTACACTTCTCCATGCCCAAATGTCCCTCATGGACTTTCTTAGACTTTTGGGCATTACAATCTTACTGCCCTTGTATCCCAGCAATTCAATTTTGTCCACTGTAGTGGACATTATGTTTTTGCTCATATCTTCCATACTATACATTTCACTCTACTTAGTCCTGTTGTTTCTTAAAGAAGACCACTGTGGCTTTAAAATGACATCACATCTCAGGGGTGTGACATTGCCAGGTTCTTGTTGCTGTCTTTTCAAAATGGCCGCCATCACAACAAGCAAATTTTATGGAAAAAAGAAAGGTAACCATGATTTTCATAATTAAAGAGTTAAATTATGAAACAGGTTTTTTTACTCTAAGTTGATTGTTTCAAGTATGTAAACATCTCAGGAATATTTGAGTGAGTTTTCAGGGCTGAGCTTAAGTATTTTCATATGAAAAACAGCTAATTTATAAATGTACTCTGTAGTGAACGCCAGGACCTCGTGCTTATATTTGTTTCACAATTTTTAGTAGACAGCTCAATGACAGAGGCTGAGGGAATTCATAAGAGAATCATTGAGGGAGATTCAGACATAGATCTTTCTGAGGATGAGAGTCCATTGAGAGAGCATGAGACAGGAGAGAGTGAAAGCTCAGATGACATAGATGAGGAGGACCCAGATCAGGTGGACCAAGATGCAGAGCTGGATGAAGTGTCCTGTCGTCCTCTATGGGCAAAAACCAGCATGTAGGGATCTGCGGTTAATCAATGCAAAAATGAGAGGATAATCTGCAGGGTTAGGATTAGGTCATGTTATATATCCCAATATTTTATATTTGAATCTAATGAAAAATTTTAAGACATTTATTAGAAGGATGAATGAATGTGTTGAAAACACAAAAGTGATCAAGTGAACTATACCTTTAACATTTTTACAGCATGTTAATTATGCTAAATTATCAAGCATGTTTTGTCTTTCTTCTAAGTTTCATGCCCATGTTGGAGGAATGTGGAATTACATCAGCTGATTATACCCTATACCTGGAGCCCACTGCAGTACTTCCAGCAGTACATTGATGATCAGTTAATTCAGGATCTGTCTTTCTTCACCAACCAGCGCATGGTACGGGATTCAGGCTGCAGCTTGAACACAACACCAGAAGAGATTGTGGACAAAACCAGTCCTGCGTGTTCGTTGATGCAAAACAAATGAGACGAGTCGAGTGAAACAAATGGTTTTATTACAGAATTCTGGAGAGGTTACAAACAGAGAACATGCATCATGTATCTCCCAAGTAAGCTCTGACCCCTTCTCATCTGACTCCCTTTTTATAGTCGTATGACAGCTCCTCCCTTGCCCAAGATATTAGTAGATTCCATCAAGTCTCCAAAGTGTGCGTTAGCTCAGCTCACCAATCTATACCATAAAAGTTTAAGGATGCGCTCGAGATGTGAACGCGTGTGCAAGGTCAGCTTAAGGTATCCCCTGTGTTTATCAACTCCCCCCGTTTTCCAGACAATGGCTCTGCTTATCTGACAAGATGAAACACATGTGTAGTGTGCTAATCCCAGTGTCTACTACTATTAGCTTCGAGGTATTTCCTGTTATCTGACGTCCTTGTGTATTCCACCGTTAGTCAGCACACAGCCTTATGTGCTGACTCTTAGCTCTTAGAATGGGACAATATGACCATTAAGCTTTCAATGCTAAACATAAGCTTTCTTTAATAAATCTTAAGAGTAATATGAACAATAATAAGGCTAATAATTCCGCAAGATCAAGACCTTTTTAGGAATCTCAGTGTACATGGCATGCCTCGGATATCCAAGAATGAAAATGTACTGGGCTGCCAAAACAAGAGTCCCAATAATAACTGACTCCATGACACGCGATCGCTTTTACAAGATCACATCTTCACTCAAAGTTGTCAATGATCTGGATGTGACAGATGATGAGAAGAAAAAGGATCTGCTTTGGAAAGTAAAATCATTCTTGAATAGAGTGCTCCAAGTTTGCCTCAGCCTACCTAGGCCAGCAAAGGTATGCATTGATGAACAAATGGTTCCCTTCATAGGCAGTTGTCCAGTTTGTCAGTATGTTCCTGGCAAACCAAATCCAACAGGATTAAAGGTATTTGTTCTTGCAACTCCAAGTGGCCTTGTGTTGGACTTTGAGACTTACCAGGGAAAGAGCACCTTCATTGAACACCAGCAAATGGGAATAGGTGCAAATGCAGTCCTGCGTTTGACTGAGACAGTTCCCAGAGGAACACTGGTGTACTTTGATCGGTATTTTACCACCATCAGGCTTTGGAGGCTCTTCTGGAAAGAGGCCTGCCTGCTACAGGAACAATTCCAAAGAATCGAATTCCAAAAGAGTGTCACATCACTGTTGACAAGGTCCTGAGCAAAAAAGGAAGAGGGTCATCAGAAATGATTGTACGGAGACCTCATGAAATTGCACTCACCAAGTGGATGGACAACAAACCTGTTGTAATGGTGATGTAAATTAAAAATCCTCAAAATTAAAATGCCATGTTTACAGGCTAGATCATGAATAAGGCCTACGCACATTGGAATAAGTGCCCTAAAATAACCTCAGTAGGGTGCAAGAGAGGAAACAGATACTATATAAGGAGCGAATGAACTTGTGAACCTTTCAAGGCCAAAAAGCCGAGATGGAAAAGTACCAGCATGTGCTGGGCACAATGTTTTTTTTAAAAAAGAATTCGGACAAGACTTGGAGATAATGGTTCACCCAAGACCCTATTTGATAGACATATGAAGGTCAATTTGAATATAATGGTGGTTTTGTGAAACCAGGAGATGACAAAAAAGAGGTGGGGCGATGTCACCCCACCTTCACCGAGGGTATAAAACGTGTACAAATTCTGTATTTTTGGGTGTGTCATCCAACGGCCTTTGGAAAGCATTCTCCATGCTCAAGAAATAAAGGACCTGCACTTCTGAATTCTGAAGAGTCTTCTTATATTTCTTAGTCTTCTCGTATTTCATAGTTTGTTCAGTTCTTTTAATTTCTTTCAACAAATTGAATTCGTTTTATTTTACAAACCATAGATAGAACTTAAGCAAGGTGATTGAACAAGTGTCGAGATACGACATTTAATGGTGGCCCGTACGGGGACTTAAAGGGAACCCCCCCGATTGGCGATATCAGCAGCATCGGGCCGTTGCATTCATTCTGTGGATGAGAGAAAACAACGCTCATTGCGCGTGCATCCTATATTGAGGTAAGCAGAGACTTTTTTCATATAAATTCTGCATATTGATGGGTCTTGTATCTCTCCACCACAAAGATTGAAATGCAATGTGTTTGAAAGCTGTGTTGGTATGATTAAAATAGAAGACTCGTTGGAAGCAGAACTGCATGATAAAAATTTACAAAAAAAGGAGTAATAGTTGAGAAAACCCAGTCGGATAAAAAGTCCAAAAAATAAAACAAGTCTGATGGTCTTGGTGAACCTCCCGACTGAAATTCACATAACTGCAGGTGTGTGAAGGAAGGAAAAGAGGTATAGGAGTTGAGGGAAGGCCTCAGTCTAATAAATATTCATGTTATGTGTTCAGAAAATTATCAGAAAAGCTGTATAAAAAGTCTAAAATTACCAGAAAACCCGACTGTATAAAAAGTAAAAATGGCCAAAAACAAAGAGCTCAGAAACAGAGATATGAAGTGAACAGAGAAAGCGCTGAGATAAATGTTGTTTGTCCTGTTTGTCGATTGTCCGGTGCTAAGTTAAATGTTGTGTGTTTTGTTTGTCTTTTGTCTAATATGTGGCCACAGAAAAAAGCTAGCATAGTAAGAGTGTCTCTATCTTGTGTGGTAACTATAACAACACTGAACAATTTCAGGAGGGTTGTAATTAGGTGGATAATTGTGAGAAGGCAAGAAAGAGAAATTACGAAGCTGATTAAACAATTAGAAGGTTATATTGATTGAATCCTTGTATATATTTCTGTATCATAGCAAGCTGTTGAAATGAAGAGTGTTGAATATTGTTGAAAAGCTGTTGATTTCAAAATTGCTGATGTAATGCTGAGCTGACTGCTGAATGATGATGAAATGCTGAGTTTCTCTTGAAATGTTGGGAATAGAGTTTATTACACCTAGAAACTGCATAAGACATAAGACGTTAACAGTGACAGTCATTGCTGTGGGTACTGTTCATATTAAAGAGACGATAACAGGTTCTGTGCAAAGTGTCTGGCATCCAAGTGTGTGGAAACTGATTGAATTTTGGAACGTAGATAATTTAATACACTCAAGAAAACCCTGGTTGAGCAGAGTGATTGATAACCAAGTAGGGAGTGGTTTGAAGACACGACTTGAGGGTATTAAACACAACGAAGAGTGTCCATTATGGATGCAGATCTTATGATTGAGACACAGGGAATTCGGACTCATTTCTGGCTTGAAAGAACTTATAAAGACAGGACAGGAAAAGAAAATTGGCAATCTACAGAACTAATTAACATTATTTCATAATTAACAGAATTTACAGAATTTCATAATTTGGATCTGGCTGAGATCACTTTTCCACACTTGAGACTGACAGACAGAATTAGGAGGATTTGGAGAATGGAATTGTTGGCACCTGTAATGAATGCACTACTGTCTAGCAACGTGATGCTTGAGGCAAATTTGAGTCTAGAATTACTGCCATGGGGTCAGTATGAGCCATTGCAAATACCAGAAGCTGAACGGCAATGCAGAGAATTGCATGTAAAGGTGGTTCTCGAAAAACGAGAGGTTTTTTGGGAAAGAGGGAGAACTAAATCACTCCTGATTGATAGACTTAACCCTTTCGGACCGAGATACAACCACGAACTGCCAAAACAGAGAAATGTAACAGTCAAAAAACTGATAGCAATAGTGACGTGGAATGAGGATGCAGTGTTTAATCCCAGGCCAAACCACAGACACGTTTCTCCTGGGGTGTTCCAAGTGAAGATAGTGAAACATGACAATTAGGGAGTCAGGATTGAAAGGGCCTTGACTGACTGGACTGATAATATGTAACATATTCCCATTTAATTAAATTTGAAAGAGTTAGAGAAATAATGCCCTTTGTGTTTAGCAACCTTGTGTGTTCACAGGAGCAGGGGAGTGACACACAAGGAGAGAAAGAGAAAGGAGGGGTCACAGGAGGCAGACAAGGAGGAAAGTGACTACCAGCACACATACACGGGAGAAAGAGAGAGGGGGGGGTCACAAGAAGCAGATTGAGGGAAGTGCCTTCGCCCGCTCACACACACACAGGCCACACTGATCATAGAAATTCATTCATACACAGAACAGTCATAGTCCAGTCAAAAGAAGTAAAACAAATTTCAATATGGGAAATAAATTAGCGAAAATCGAAAAGAAAGAAATCACACCTTTTAGTTTAATGATGTCAGAGGGTGTTGGAACCAAGGCTGAACTGAGTGAATGCATGAAGCGCTGGAACAAGCATACAGCAAAGGCTGAAAAGCAGTGGCCTCTTAGGGGTACATTTGATGTGGAATTATGTCACATGATACGTGAAATAGAAGAAAAGCAATTGACTCGAACATCAGCACAAGAAGAAAAGAAGTTACGTAGATTAGCCATACTACAAGCCTTTGAAAATCATGCAGTGACACTCAGAGAGAAAGAAAAGGGGTACCAACAAGGCCTGATGACAAATAAGACTGAAGAAACGAAAGAGGGTAGTGAGGAGAAGACTAAAGAAAAACTCACAGAGAATTAGCCAAACAGACAGTGACAGACCCCCAGCATATGCCCCTAATGCAACAAACATTGGCATGTATCCCTCTTTAACTAAAGAAGGATGGCAAAGTGCGGAAATAAAAATGACAGGAGGGATTAAGTTTCATTCATCTGAACCATTGGATGCACCAGGAAAAAAGTCTGTCTCCAAAAGAAACAACAGGCCTTGAGTTCATCCAGACTAGGCCCAGTAACCTGCATACACAACCAGCTAACTCTAATGTTTGTGAGGCTGCAGGCCCTTCAGTAGCAAGCCCCCAGCAGCATTACACACATAAGGAACAGATCAATCCACTCACGATAGACTTTATGCCAAGGCAGTTGAAAATTGTAGAGCCAGTAGCTACAGCTAATCACAGCTACACACAACCCATAACCTGGGAAAAGGGAGCGCAACATGAGACAGAAAGATTCTCCACACCAGTTAGGGCTGACTATGGAAGGGTAGATGGAATTTTGAGAAGAGTGGAGGGAGAATTAAGAATAGAAACAGAAGGACATGCCAGACTCAGACAGCAAGAGATAATGAAGGAACTTGAGAAATTAGCTGCTGAAGGATTGGCCGCTGAAGCAAACACACACACACTCAAAGACCCGATGACACAATTGGACAGACTTGAGCCCGAAAAACAAAAAACTAAGTGGGAACAGAAAGAAATGGAAGACCTTGTAGAAGAAGTAAAAATACTAAAAAAGAAAGAGAAAGCAAGGCAACAATTAGCAGATTATAATAGGGAACTTCGCGAAAAACGGGCTGAAGGAAAAAGTAGAAAACAAACAGAAGATTTGATAACATGGGAAGAAGAAACATTTAGAAGTCATAGTGCTGATCATTTGCCAACAGTAAAGACAAGAATTGGGAGTAACAGTGTCGAACGGGTATCAACATTAAAGGCAGGGGCCGATCATTCACCAGCTGAATCTGAAGATCATTCATCAGCTGAGTTCGAAATTAGCGGGGAGGAGAGTGAGAATGAATCTGGCAAGGAAAGAAAGGGTCGTACACATGTCAGACGCTCAAAAAGTTCTACAGGAAAAACAAACTGCTAAACAATTTCCATTGTTGTATAAAGGGCTTAGAACCTCCTACGTGCCATGGTCCTTTATGGACCTGAAAGGCCTAACTGAACAGCTGCCCAGTATTAACAGTGGGGGTCAGCGATGGGTGACAGCTTTTGAAGAACGAACATCAGGACACAAACTAGCTATTGGAGATATTAAGGCCATATTGTCACAAACAGTAGGGAAGGTGAAGATGGAAAACAACATTGTCTGAAGCTGGTATGCAACGAATGGCTGATACCCAAAGGTGGGATGAGGAGCCATTAGATAGGTATAGAAACCGGGTATGGAATGCAATTAGGGCTGAATTTCCAACAAAAATGGATCCAAGTCAACTTGAAACACTAGAATTAAAAACAGGACAATGTGTCAATGAATTCATTAACAAATTTCAGAGAAAATGGGTGGAGGAAACAGGCTCCGCCTGGAATCAAACTGAAACTAACAGAAGGCTGTTTCAAATGCTATTAAAGAAAAGCTTCCCACAAGAAGTGCAGAATGCGCTAGATGAAGTTGTAGGGTTAGCCAACATGGAATGGCCAATTTATAAAGATCACATCATGCACCATGTTGAAAGATATAGGAAAAAGAAAGAGCAGGAGAAGGAAAACATGGACAAATTAACCACACAATTGCAAAAAGCCCAATTGACAGAGTTAAAGAAAAAAGAGAAAAAGAAGGAAGAGGTAATGGCAGTGTTAACTCAACCACAGAACCAACCAAATTCTGAACAGAAAGATCCAGTGACACAGGCTGCAGTAGTGACACAGCCTAATCAGCCAGTTCAGCCGCAGGTAGTACCTAACCATCCTCAAAGTCCTCCAGTCCAATCACAGACAGTTCCAAATTATCCTCAACATGCCCCAGTACAGACAACTGCTGCTAACAACTCCATGATGCCTCCAATCAATGTGTATGTGAATCAGGGTCCAGGAAGGAGAGGCAGAGGTAGAGGAAGAGGTAGAGGGAGTGGAATGCCTAGGCCAATGAGTATGCCACCCATGACTACACAACCACCACAAACAATGCAACACACAGGGCAGTATGGTGAGGGCCAACCACAGCAAGGGTCTCCCATATACTGCTGGACTTGTGTGCAACCAGGTCATTACAGTCGCAATTGTCAGAATGAAACTTGGTATTGAAGGTGCCCGGAAAACCTTAAGGGGGAGTATCCAAATTTAGTTGCTTCAGATTCAACAATTGGAGAACCAATAGTGCCAATCAGTATAAATGGTCAGCAAAAACTGAATTTTCTAATTGATACAGGAGCCACACACTCAGTGATTGGCCCACAAGGTGCTCACCTCCCTCTGTCTAGTGATAAAATCCGGACTCAAGGTTTTTCTGGGAAAACACAAACATTAAAATTTACAGAGCCCTTGGAACTGACCATTGATACTCAAAAGATAACGATGCCTTTGTTGTACTCGGAAGCATGTCCAGTCAACCTGTTGGGAAGAGATGCATTGTGTAAACTGAATGCAGATATTAAATGCACACCTGATGGAGTACTGATAAGTTTCCCAACTCGGGTTTGGCAGATGCTCCTGAATACAGTAAATGAGTCGAAACAAACCTGGCCTATGGTTTATTGGTTAAGACTAACCGAACAGCATTTGTTCCGAAACTTTGAAACATGGGAAATTTGGCTAAAAGCAATTAGACCAGATTTGGAGAGAGTTTCTGATGATTTGCACTGCACACTGTTATACGATCAGGACAGAGTTCACGAGGCCTATGACACAGTTTGGGAAGAGTGTATGGAGGGCAAGTCCACCTTACTCACCACAGGAGATTTAATAATTGGCCCACAAGGTGTAGCAGTAGAAGCTATCCTAGATGAAGCAATGATGCAGTGGTACAAGGTGGCAAATGACATTCCACATGTATCTTTGATGACATGAGCTAATAGTGAGCCAAAAGATCTTGGACCAATGATGAAAGCCAGCAAAGAAATAAATTGGGTGAGAACAGACAATGAAAACATCTATAGATCTTTAGATGGGACATACTACAAGGTGACTATGAGATCAGTGGACAGGACAGTGGCAGAAAAAGTGGCAGTGAACAGAGAAAGACCAATCTCACAGTGTGTACTAACTACTGAACAGGAAGAACTGTTGAAACAGGTTCCAAATCAATTGTGGACACGACATCACACAGATGTAGGTCTGGTGAAGTCAGCAGGTGCAGTTCAAATTAAACTGAAACCAAATGTACAGCTCCCATATCAGAGACAGTATCCATTGAGTCCAGCTGCCTATGAAGGAATTAGGCCACCAATTGACGGCCTAGTGCAAGCTGGAGTATTGATTGAAACCAAAAGTCAATGTAACACACCTATCTTTCCGGTGAAGAAGCCAAATTCTGACAAGTGGAGACTAGTGCATGATTTGCGAGCCATAAATGCTGTGGTAGACGCAGAAACACCTATAGTGCCAGACCCATACACTTTGTTGTCAAGCATTCCACCAGATGCTAAATACTACACAGTAATTGACTTGTGTTCGGCGTTTTTCAGCATTCCACTACATGAACAATCACGACACCTGTTTGCATTCACTTATGGGGGTAAACAATACACTTATTCTCGGATGCCGCAAGGTTATAGTGAAAGTCCAACAGTCTTTAACAGAATAGTGGCAGCAGACTTGGGTGATGTGCAAATTGACAGCACTCTTTTGATGTATGTGGACGATCTATTGATTGCTTCTCCCACTAAGGAACAGTGTGAAAAAGACTCCATTGCGGTCTTGACCTTGTTGGCTGAAAAAGGCCACAAGGTAAGTAAGGAAAAACTACAGTTCTGTCAGGAAGAGGTTAATTACCAAGGGAGAAGTCTGAGAGGCAATGAAAGAGCAATAATGTCCTCGCACATCAAAACAGTTCAAGCTGCACCCAAGCCAACGACAGTTTCTGAGATGTTGACATTTTTAGGCATGGCTGGTTACAGCAGACAATGGATTTGTGATTTTGCCTTAAAATCAGCTCCACTAAGGCGACTAATTCGTAGCACAGGACAGCAAAATATGAAGGGCAAACTAATCTGGGATGAGGAAGCTGACAAAGCATTTGAAGAAATTAAGATTGATTTGTGTACAGCACCAGCTCTTGCCAACCAACAGAGTCAACCAATTGCCTATTTCAGCAGCCAACTTGACAAAATAGAACAAGGTATGCCACCGTGCTACCAAGGCTTAGCTGCAGCAGCTTATGCCTATGAAAAAGCAACATCAATCACAATGGGACATAAGGTTGAGCTGTTCACTAACCATGCACTACACACCCTGTTAACATCAGGATCATTCGTACTGACAAATGCTAGAAGGACAGGGTATGATGTCATCCTTTCAGCACCAGAACTAACCATAAAACGATGTTCAAAAGTCAATCCTGCAGAAAGACTAGCTACACCAGACGAAGGTACGCCACATGAGTGTGAGGTTGTGACAAGGACTTTTCTAAGACCCAGATTAGATCTTGAAGCAGAACCACTAGCAGAGAGTGATCAGATTCTCTTTGTGGATGGTTCATGTTTCAGGGGACCTGAAAGTAACTTAGCTGGATTTGCTGTAGTCCAATATAATCCACACACGGATGATTTTGAGACACTGTTTAAAGCTAGTGTTCCTCAACCATGCTCAGCTCAATTAGCTGAAATAAAAGCATTGACTACTGCATGCCAATTAGCTAGGGACAAAAAGGTCACGGTATATTCAGATTCTGGATATGCAGTAGGGGTATGTTTGATGCATGCCTCAATTTGGGCTCAAAGAGGGTTCGTACGTACTGATGGAACTAAAATTGCACATGGTGAAGCTATTTCTGAATTACTAGCTGCACTTCAACTACCAGAGAAACTAGCCATAGTAAAGTGTGCAGGACACAGGACTGACGACTCAATCATTACACGAGGTAACAACTTTGCCGACAAGGAAGCAAAAGACGCAGCGACAGCTAGGACACAGTTTCCATCAGGCAGGCCAACAATGGGGAGATTCAGAATAGCAGACGATGATGATCCAGAGCTAGTGACAGACTTAACTAGTCTCAAAGAAGCCCAGGAACTAGCCAGCCCCTATGAAAAAGACAATTGGCGCAAAAGGGGGGCGTCATGTATTCATGATATTTGGTATGGTCCAAATGGTCTATTTGTAGCACCATTGACCCTACTAAATATACTCATTCAAACAGCTCATGGTCCAACACACGTGCACAGGAAAGAAGTCATCAAACAAATAAAAGCAGAATGGTGGTCACCATATTTGGCTCCAACGGTAGATCACGTTTTGACTAATTGTGCGGTTTGTGTAGAATACAACTATCGAAAGTCTTTGACTGCGCCATTAGGTCACATTCCAGTTCCAGATGGTCCATTTAGACATCTAATGATGGATTATATGGACATGGGAAAACCAGTGGGCAAGTACAGGTACACCATCGTAGTAGTCGACCTTTTCAGCCGGTGGATTGAGGCGGAAGCAACAACTAGAGAAACTGCAGATGCAGCAGCCAGATTTCTGTTGAGGGAAGTCATTCCAAGATTTGGCATTCCCGATAAAATAAGCTCAGACAATGGTCAACACTTTGTGAATGCTGTGATACAGAAAATCTCTCAGGCATTAAGAATCAAACGACGATTGGGATGTGTTTATCACCCCCAATCTCAGGGCAGAGTAGAAAGACAAAATGGCATCATTCGTGCAAAAATTGCAAAAATCATGGCCGACAGTGGCCAGAAAATTAATTGGCTAGATGCACTACCCTTAGCCCTAATGAGCATGAGAATGTCGACCAACAGGATCACGCACTTGACACCTCATGAAATGTTGACAGGCCGTCCCATGCCAGTAACATACTTGCGTGGACCCACACGTGGCCCAAATCTCGAACAACTGCAAAAAGAACTGCAAGAGTATGTCAAATGTCTGACAAAAATCCACAAAGAAATCTTCACCCAGGTGAAAGGTGCCACTGAGGGGAGAACTTCCACCATCGATGATGAACGTCTGAAGGAGGTACTTCCTGGTGACTACGTGTACATCACAACCTTCAAAAGAGGCTGGAGTGAACCAAGATGTGAGGGACCCTTCGAAGTGGTCTTGGCCACTCCCACAGCAGTCAAGGTAAAAGGTCGTAAAGTCTGGATTCATCTCAACCATTGTTCCAGAGCTCCAGATCTACTGAGACCCGTGACATCAGAGGGACCAGATCAGCAGCAGCCACACACCGCTGACGACTCAGGAGCAGAGGACCAGGCCGTAGCAGGACCGAGTGGTGTTTCACAACCCATCACAAGGAGCATCACCAGAGTAACGCCACCTGATGACGAAGACTCAGATTGACGTAAGTGAGAGTCTAGGCTACGGTTGGTAAACAGCCATCCAGACTCACATCTTGTTTTCTGTCTCCATTTGAGGTGCAAGCCTAGCGCTGCCTCTAAGGAGCACGAACTCTGATTTTGCATACACATAGAGATTGAACAATTAACTCTGATAACCAAACACAGACATACTGACAAAATGCCAGCATGGCATCCTTTCACATTACCGGGACTATGTGGACTAAGGGGAACTATGTGTATGTTATGGTTGGTGACTGTCATCATTGTGACCATAATTGTCCATGCAAACATGTCCTACACTGACAGTATGAGAAAGAACAACACTGTTTCACACACTGATAATCCAGAAGAGATAATAAACTGCACAAACACACCCACAACACAAGACATATCCGAAAGCAACACAGAGTTATAAACCCAAAGCCTTTGTCATACAAAAGACATAAAAGAGAAACCTCATTCCTAGAGTATTCCTTGGTTCGTCAAACTTGGAATTTGTCTGATGGTATAGAATGTGAGCGTTTCTATCCCGTAAATAGCCAACGTTGGTGTGAGTGGACACACTTGTCGCTCACAGAGGGTCAGTATATGGTATATCATGAGTGGACATTGATCAGGGAGCTCAGAGATGACGCTAAAGTCTTTCATCGGTTTAGAACTTGCGTGGCCTATTCAGGACTTTCCAATTGCACACAGGAACCAAACTGTATCAATCCTGCCTTAGTAACACCCACAGGACAGACTCACATGAAAAAATGTGCCATGGCTCTAGTACTCTTACATCACATACATTATTCCAAAAACCCCAATAATACACAAGACTATCATATCAGGTTCAGAAATGTGGGAAACGAAGTTTCCATCACAGACACAAGAGGGAAGTTCCACTCTGCTGGACTCCCTAAAGACACACAGTGCAAAGGCCCAATGATACTAACAGTCCGCACATACTGTGATTCACTCATGTGTTATGAGAAAATTCACCTTAATCACTCACGTAGAGCTGTCATTCACAAATGGCAAGCTCAGGAACTCTATGATTTGGATATGACTAATATGTCAGTACTCAGTATTGATTATGATGCCAAAAGTGAGGTTCTCACTGTGTATGCTACTCAAAATATGTTATATCAGTACTTACAGTTCACTGCACAAACAAGCGTCACCACAGACTGCATAGCTTGTTATGCAAAGAAAGGAGTTCCAACCGTCATCCCATTGGGAGGATTGGCTGATTGTTCTGACTTAACCATTTCATGTCCATTGCATTGTCTACTGTGGAGCATGGAGACATAGAGACAATACCAAACGACTCCATAATTGTTCCGTGTTATACCAGCCTATTACTCCCCCTCCCCCAATGGTTCAAGATGATGGTTTGCACTATCCATACTGTTTCTGTCACCATTATGATTACACACGTGATGGGATTGCCCAGAGATGTACATGAAAGATAAATGCTACAGGATGGGAATTAAATAATGACATACAGTTGCTAGACATAGATTTAACTGAAGGGACAGTTCCAATAGCTGACATGTTTTGGGTTTGCGCAGATGGTAAACAACTGTCTCAATTTCTGGCTCCTACATGGAAGGGATGTTGTGCACCAATCACACTTTCTGGTAAAGTTATGCTCTTACCCATGGACAACCCTTTAACTCGAGGTAAAAGGGATGTATCTGCAGATTGGCTCAAGGATAAGCACACAGTTTTAGAAAAACCTACCCTTACATATTCTGGTGTTCCAACCGACATCCCACTTGAACATTTGGCAATGTCTCATAGCAGTATAGAAAATTGGGTTGGATTCTTTCCATGGTTTCAAAATTATAAGAATGCTCAGTGGATCAACTACATTTGGTACAACCAACAAAGATTTATGAATTACACAATTGCTGCCTTGGAAGTATTGGGACAACAACTAGATGCTACATCCAGAATGGCGATGCAGAACAGGTTCGCTATTGATTCTATGCGAGCACCTGATGATGGTGTATGTGTTTTGTTTGGTGATGACTGTTGTACATACATTCCAATGCACACAGCAGAGGGAAATTTCACAAAAATTATGAAACAGTTAAGGGATTTACGAGATGAACATGTATCCAACACTAGAGGTCAGGACTCTGGGGACGGATGGTTTAATTGGATTTTTTCAGGCCAATGGAAAGCTGTTTTGCTTAGGTTGGGAACTGTATTGTTGATTTTCCTTGTGATTTTGTGTATGTTGGGTTGTTGTGTGGTACCGTTCATTCGGAGCATGGTGGGAAAAATCTTTTCCAACCTTACTGGACAATATACTATGGTACGTGCTGAACTACCTCGTAATCCAACAGAGACTGTTCGTGTTACTTGTCGTATTGGACCTGTCACCGATGCCAACGCCTTAAACTAACAAAGGTGATGTGCTAGTAACCTCTCCCTTGTGTTAGCAACGTGCCTCCCAACGTGATGAAAAATCACCAGAGGCAGAAGAGATTGACGCCTGACGACTCATTTCATCATTTATTCATGTCTTAATCAGTATGTTATCAGTATGTTGATTAATGTGCATCTATGGATTCATATTATCTGTATGTTACCCACATGTATTCATTTTCATTTATATATGTAATGCTTTTGCAAGTTCCATTTTTGTTTGTTAGAAACAAGGATTGTTAAGCTTTGCTGTTACTTATTTTACCGTCCAGTATTACAGGAAAATCCCTATTGTATGATAGCTGTATTGGAAGCTCTAATTTGGTTAATTGGCGTATTGCTTTTTGGCACTAACAAGACTGACTGATGGGTGTGAAGACAGGGCTACAGGCCTGAGCAGTCAGACATGAGCCAATGGGCTGGGGCTACTGACAACTCAGCTGGAGCATGCCGGATGCACCTGAAAATGGGGATTGAGCTCTATACAATGCTATCCTATGAGGATTTGCTAGGACCGAGTTTCGGTTAGAGCACATGCTGTGCCAGGATGCCCTTCTGACTGACTCTTAAAGTCACCCGAGACAGGATGTCCGTACTCAGTCGTCATTTTACATGATTATTGCTAAATCCTTGTTGGATTGTGGTTTCCTGCACTGTCGTACAATATGTTGATTTTTGTGTTATATTGGTTCTAGGGTGGAATGATGTATGGTTTTGGTTTTATGGAATGATGTATGGTTTAATAATGGTTCTATTTTAATGTTGTGAAACTTTTGATACTTTTGATTTTTGATGCACATGCACAGACATCAATTCATCATTCACATTTTTCAAAGTTCCAACAGGTTCAACAGTTTAACATTAGTTAGTTTAACATTTTAAGTCTAACAATTTTATAACAAATGCACACAATACATATGTGGTACTAAAATTGACTGAATATTACAAAGTTATAATAATAAATACACTAAATACACCACACTAATGAGATGTTCAGTATTAGATGTAGAAATAGTTCAATACAGCAAAACCAGAAGATGTATGGTTCGCGACTATTTGTCGCGAAAGGGGGGAATGATGTAAATTAAAAATCCTCAAAATTAGAATGCAATATATTATACAGGCTAGATCATGAATAAGGCCTAAGCACATTGGAATAAGTGCCCTAAAATAACCTCAGTAGGTGTGCAAGAGAGGAAACAGATACTATATAAGGAGCGAATGAACTTGTGAACCTTTCAAGGCCAAAAAGCCGAGATGGAAAAGTACCAGCATGTGCTGGGCACAATGTTTTTTTTAAAAAAGAATTCGGACAAGACTTGGAGATAATGGTTCACACAAGACCCTATTTGATAGACATATGAAGGTCAATTTGAATATAATGGTGGTTTTGTGAAACCAGGAGATGACAAAAAAGACATCACCCCACCTTCACCGAGGGTATAAAACATGTGTACAAATTCTGTATTTTTGGGTGTGTCATCCAACGGCCTTTGGAAAGCATTCTCCATGCTCAAGAAATAAAGGACCTGCACTTCTGAATTCTGAAGAGTCTTCTTATATTTCTTAGTCTTCTATTTTCATAGGTCTGGCAGGTTCATAGAATCTTAACAGTCAGCACTCTCTTGAGCTGTTGCCATGCGTTTTCTTGTTCTGATTCCAATCCCATTCATTTTTCTTTTCAGTTAGCCATCTCAGTGGTGCAATCTTTTCAGAGAGATTGGGTATGAACTTTCCCATATAATTGATCATCCCCATGAACCTCTGCACTTCTTTCTTGCACTGGGGTCTCAGCATATTTTCAGTGGTAGAGACTTTCATTGGGATCAGGTTGGATCCCCTTACTGCTGATAATGTCTCCTACAAATGTCAGTTCAGACACACCCAGATGGCATTTGTCCCTGTTCAGTTTCAGGTTTGCCTTTCACGTAGCTTCTAGGACTTGTTTAAGTCTGGAATCATGCTTTTCTTTTGTGGCTCCCCATATAATGATGTCATCCATGGTCATGTCAACTCCTTCAATATGTTCATAGACTATATGTATTGTATTGTGTTACACCTCAGGAGCTGATGCGATCCCAAAAGACAATCTCAGAAAACGGTACCTTGCAAACATTTTATTGAACGTCTTCCACACTGTGTCTTCCAGTGTCTTCCACACTGACTCTGAGCACAGGGGCTCCCCAGGGATGTGTGCTCAGGCCCCTCCTGTACTCCCTGTATACACATGACTGCGTAGCCAAACACACATCTAACATCATCAAGTTTGCTGATGACACCACCATTCTAGGCCTCATCACTGATGGAGATGAAACAGCCTACAGAGACGAGGTTAGCACTCTGTCAGAGTCGTGCCATGACAAGAATCTCTGTCTCAACATCAGCAAAATGAAGGAGATGATTGTGGACTACACGAAGCTGCAGAGGGGTGGTCACTCTCCCCTGTCCATCAATGGAGCTGAAGTGGAGAGAGTCAGCAGTGTGAAGTTCCTCAGTGTGCACCTCACTGATGACCTATTAGTGCTGCTTTGGAGGCGACCCTGCCCATCTGCAGTGACAGGGTAAAGTTCAGCTCCTCACTGCTGAGCTGTAGTTACATTTAGGGATCATACACCTTTAAAGAGGGAAGCAATTATTTATTATCACCCACCTCCTAATTCTTCAGTGACATGAAGCTGAAGTCAGAGATTCTCCAGATTCTTGTTGGAATTTTCCTGTTCCACCTTAAATGGGGCAGCAGTAACATTCTGGCTCTTCAGGCGTCAGAACTGCTGGACTATTTAAGGTGGAACAGGAAAGTTAGCAAGCTATTAGTGATTTTTTTATGCTTGTTATGAAGAAAAACGACCAAAATTCCCTGAAACCACATTAAACTAAGATTAAACAATGATTATCATAATTTTTTTTACAGAGAAAATTCTCACATTTGTGTTTCTTTGGTCTCTTTTGCTGTGTCTCACTGGTTTTTCTTTATATTATCTTATATCTTTTCTTATATGTCTCTGTTTGGAGTCTCTGAAAAACCTCTGTTTGGAGGGTCATTCCCCAATACTTCACCCCACCCCTCTATGTCAACCAGAATCAGGACACCCCACCCCAAGACAAGAAAGAGGAAAAGAAGGCTAAGTGGTTGGGACAAGGGGTGAAATGGAATTTGTCCGATCAGTTCAGCCCTTCTCTCATGAACACCATATTAAACAGAGTGTACCTGTGTTGAGACTCACCTGTTTCAGATTCCATCTCCCTGCCCACAGCTGAACCAGTGCCCAGCCGGGCACCAGCAGGATGGAGGAGAGCGCCATTGCCCAGCCGAGCCTAAACGAGTGTAAACGTACCAGCGGTTAAAAGTCAGGGGCTGGTACTTGACCAGAGAACGGATAAACGACACTACAGAGAAAAGGAGGAGAGAAAGAAAGTGAACTCTACACTGAAGTAGACATGTAATATGGTTCTATTTAAACAGGTTAAAATAATCACTGATGAATTCCTCACGACCTGTTCAGTCAGATTTGTGTTTATACTAGCTGTGATAATAGAATATGCTGCTGCCATCCATTCGAATGTGGTTAAAGTCTGTTTTGAACATGCTGCCATCTACTGGCTGCTCTGCAGATATCTGCAGCGCTGTCCTACGGTGTGATTGTGCTACTCCTGTATTTTATCCAGCCTTTTGCTGCCCACATTTCACTGTACTGTTAAATGTGTAGCTCTAATGACTTGCTGTCTGAAGGAGTGGATACAGAGTGACTATATCAGTACATCAAAGTCTAGCAAACAAACAAACAAACAGAGGCTCACCATGGAAACGAGGGGGCTGAGATATTTCCAGCACAGTTTAAAGATGAAATTAGGGTATGACCCAGTCATATCTTCAATGATGTCACACATTTGTTCTGCTCCTGTGAGGAAAAAGGTACATGGGTATTAAATCTGTTGCGTAAGTTAATAGTTATGATGTGAAGTTGAGATTAACTGTATTTTGCACCCCCTTCCCAAGTCAATGTACATTACTAGTTCAAATCATCTGTAGTTCATAGCTCATTACAGTAAACTGTTATAGGAGGGCGCAACCTGGGTAAGGCGCTGCCTCCACTGTACTATCAGAGGTCAACTGACTTAACATTTGTAAGTTGTAAGCCAGTCACACTGGACCTCGTAAGTTGTGAGCGAGTCACATTGGACCTTGTAACTTGTAAGCCAGTCACATTGGACCTCATAGCTTATAAGCCAGTCACATAAGACCTCTTAAGTTGTAAGCCAGTCACATCAGACCTCATAAGTTGTAAGCCAGTCACATAGGACCTCATAAGTTGTAAGCCAGTCACATAGGACCTCGTAAGTTGTAAGCCAGTCACATAAGACCTCGTAAGTTGTAAGCCAGTCACATAAGACCTCGTAAGTTGTAAGCCAGTCACATAAGACCTTGTAAATTGTAAGCCAGTCACATCGGACCTCGCAAGTTGTATGGCAGTCACATAGGACCTCGTAAGTTGTATGCCAGTCGCATCGGACCTCGTAAGTTGAAAGCCAGTCGCATCGAACCTCGTAAGTTAAAAGCCAGCTGCATTGGACCTGGTAAGTTGTAAGCCAGTCACAAAAGACCTCGTAATTTGTAAGCCAGTCACATACGACCTCGTAAATTGTAAGCCAGTCGCATCGGACCTCGTAAATTGTAAGCCAATCGCATCGGACCTCGTAAATTGTAAGCCAGTCGCATCGGACCTAGTAAGTTGTAAGCCAGTTGCATCGGACCTCGTAAGTTGTAAGCCAGTTGCATCGGACCTCGTAAGTTGTAAGCCAGTCGCATCAGACCTCGTAAGTTGTAAGCCAGTCGCATCGGACCTCGTAAGTTGTAAGCCAGTCACATTGGACCTCGTAAGTTGTGAGCCATTTGGGGCCATTAAACAAATTTCCCTTTGTGAGCTCCCAGACCCCCTAATACAGGCTTAGCCCTTACTTCCACTAAACAGAATTCGCAGATGACCCCAGCCCTGCCCAGCTTTACTCCTGGCTGTCCACACTAAATCAGGCGTTTGTGTGTGTGTTAGTGTGTGTCTCACCGTAGATCCAGCCTATAGCCAGAGATTGAAACACAGCCAGGAACAGAATGCTGCTCCCATTACAGGCGTAATAATTAAACAGCTGAAACACATACATCCCCCCCTGGTGGACACAAAGCAGAAACAATAGATCAGGTTCTCATGAAGTTTCGCACAGGTCTCATTTCAGCCTCTGATTTGCAGTTTCTCTGAAAATTATAATTATATGTATCATACAATGTCCTTCTGTGTCTTTTAGATATGAAACCCCAGGTGCTAGATACATGGACGTGTCTGTTTTTTCTTAAATTTATTCTTAATAAAAGATTATGAAAAATTGTGATTCTTTAATTCTCTTCTGTTTTATTATCTCCTCTGCTGATAACAGTAAGAACAAGGATTATTTTTGAAAACATGTTTTTGAATGCTTCTTAATCTTTTGACAGACTCTCAATTGTCTCAGGCTGTGAGAGTCGAGCTGATCATCTATGTTGATCAAGCTTGGCGCTTCCTCTGCACCTCATCTTCGACTCTTTCTCCGGCCATCACTCCACAATTATCAAATTTTCTAATGAGGATTTTTTCCTGTTGGCTGTTTCTTCCGTCATCACATCTACAGTCTTACCAAAGAAGGTTCTTCAAGGGTTCCTTAGCAAAGAAAATGGTTCATTGTAGAACCATGAGCACATCTCTGCATGATTTAAAGGCTTCTTTGTATTGTGAAATGGTTCTTCAAATTGCTGGATAATGTGCTATATAATCTTTTTCAAAATGGTTCTATGCAGCACCCAAAAGGCTTCTTCTCTAGTTACGGTGTCAAGATTATATATAATAGAAGAATCCCTTTTGGAAAGATAACTCACTCATTCATGTTTTACAGGATTGTCCACAAGGGGGAGCTACTGGTCCAGACCAACAGGATGTTCTCTGTTTGCAGCTCATATGTTTGGAGTAACAAATCAATCTTCATTATTGTAAGGAAGCAGGATGATCATGATGAAGAAACACACAGACTACAGCCGAGGTAACGGCATCATTGCAACCGCCTGTGGATATGCTATAAATGCCAGACCAGGTCCTGATCCACACACACACAGATACACCTCAACAGACTTTGGTGGAGTTTGTTAGAATGTGTTGCCATTATAAGAATTCATGGGAATTTTTGGAATTTATTAGAATTTAACTTTTTTGTTAGAATGTGTTGCCAGTACTGGTACTTGTTAGAATTTGGTAGGATTTGTTGATTTTTTTCTTTAATACATTTTGCAGAATTATTAGAAATTATGGCAAATTTGACCCTTCCTGGATTGGGGAATTGCCATGGCAGAAGGGCTTGTGTGTTCATCAGGATAAATGTGCTCCTGGTCGGATCTCCTATGGCTGACAGGTTTGGAGTGAAGCCTCAGACTAACTCGATTCAAAAACCATACATGAAAAACAGACAGGCTTCCGGTTCCGTCGTGGTCCGACATGGCAGCTTAATTGGTCTCCCCCCCCGACATTTTGGTAAAACAACCCCTAAAACAACAACGAATATATATATTTAAGTATCCTACAGGGAAGAGTTGCAGGACTTCAGGCGTAGAGTGTCTTTGGAGGATTGAAATATGAACAGACATCTCGATTCAGTCACCGGGAGTAGATAAGTTGCCCGTATCTTCGGCTATTATCGGTCATTTAAGATTTTACTTGCAGTAGCTCGATTCCTACTTTCTCTGAGTTATGAGTTTTTGAGTTAGATACACAAGTCGGGAGGTGATCAAAAGATGTAACAAACTGTCCTCTTGGTAGTTGTCATGGGATTCTATTCAAGGGCCCTACTCGGATTAAAGAGTGGGTCATCCCCTTATGGGCGTTCCGACTTCCCAAGCCCCCAAAGGGCTCATTTAAAACGAGCCTCAGTATTGGAAGCTAATGTTCAGTTAGAATGTAATATTGTTACTATGTTATTTTTCACATGGTTTTTGTGTGTGTTTGCGACTTTCATAACAGTCAGGGGGACATGTAGGAGTTCAAGTTTGAATCAGAGAAGTGAGGAAATTTTGAGAAAGTGTGGTAATTATTGTACGAACCATGAACGACCAAGACCTTAAAGTAATTTCATTTAATGTAAACGGGATATTATACCCAGTAAAGAGAAGTAAGATTCTATTAAAAATGAAGAAAGAAAAGGCACATATTGTTCTCTTGCAGGAAACACATGTTGGCTCCTCTGAACATGAGAAACTTAAAAGAATGGGTTTTTCAAAAATGTATTATTCATCTTATAAATCAGGCCGCAGGAGGGTGGTTGCAATATTAGTCTCCAATAAAATACCATTTGAAGAAATATCTGAAACAAAAGATAAGGAGGGAAGATACATTTTGGTTTCAGGAAAGGTAGAGGGCACTTTAATAACAGTATTGAATGTTTATGCTCCACCTGGTAGTGACTTGGAATTCTATAGAAAAATGTTTGATTTGATGGCAAAAGCGGAAGGTATATTAATTTGTGGGGGAGATTGGAATATTCGTCTTAATCCAAAGTTAGACTCTACAAAAGAAACCTCTGTGAAAGCACTACATAAAAAATTAAGTGTACTAATGATAGAGTTGGGCATAATAGATCTTTGGAGAGATTTTAGTCCAACAAGACGGGACTACACATATTATTCTTCACCCCATAATGCTTACTCAAGAATTGATTATTTTTTCATATTTAAAAGGGACCGACATAGAATACGCCGTATTGATATAGGAATGATTGATCTGTCTGATCATGCACCCATTTCATTAGTTATGCAAATGAATAGAGCCCATGTAAATACATTATGGAGGCTTAATTTGAATATTCTGAACAGCCCGCAATTTAAAACACAAATGGCTGAAGAAATAAAAATATTTATGCAACAGAATGACAATGGGGAAGTGGACTCAGAGATAGTGTGGGACACATTGAAAGCGGTTATGCGGGGGAAAACAATAGCCCATTGCGCTTTTCAAAAGAAAATAAGACAATCAAGATTGTTGGATTAAATAAAGAATTAATAGAGCTCGAATTTGAACACAAAATCAAACAAAACCCAAATCTCATTTCAAAGATAAAGGTGATTAGGAATGAAATAGATCTAATGTATACACAAGAAATTGAAAAAAAGATATTATTCACAAAACAAAAATATTATGAGTCAGGGTCAAGAGCCACCAAACTACTGGCAAGAAGATTACAAAAACAGCAAACAGAAAATATGATTTACAAAATCAGAAATAAAGACTCTAAAATTTTATTATATGATAGGGATGGAATACAAGAAGCTTTTAAAAAAATTTCTTTGATGCTTCAGCCTTGTTCTCCTGCAGCCATGTTCGGACATGAATTAGATAAAACACAGGACTGTATTTAAAGACTCTGTGATGGACTAACACACACCTTGCCAGTGGACTTAACACCCTTCCAGATGCAGAAATAGCAGACGTCCCACATTGCAATCAGACAGAGGAGGATCTCCCAGTTGACCTTACCCAGTTCTTCCATTCCACCAGAGATGTCCAGCACTCTGCGCCTGGACAGCAGGTAAAGGATGAATGACCACCTCTGGAATTAACATTTAATTTAACATGAGCTAAAATGAATTATTTTGGTCCCGTCTGCCAAATACTGATATTGTTCAGATATATATGATCAGAAATATAAATGCTGAGTATGTTTTTATAACTGTTGACGCTCCAGCCTCTAGATCTTTTGATAGAGCAGACAGCTGAAGGCTAGAGTAATGATTGAATTCTTTCTGATGTGTTTTCACCACGTGTTGACATGGACAGTTCCACTTACTCCCAGAACTTAGTGGCCACTGATGTTGATTAGTTTGACCTGTCCTGACCTTGTGAATTTTTTTGCAGCAAAGATGCAACTGCCTGAGAAAGAAAAAAAAATGCATCTTAGAATTAGAATAACTTGTTTGACCATTTCCTATCAGCATCATGATAAATTTCTGGATTAAATTTTCCTGCATTAAGAAAGGAGATGATAATTAAAATTAACAGGAGCCTAAATTATGTTTATGGGAACATTAAATACATGGCTTCGTTTGTACCTGTGTTCCAGGTGTTGAGGCAGGTGGCCCAGGGCAGCTGGGAGCTGAAGGAGAACACCAAGTAGAACAGTGCCCAGGCCAGGAGAATGATATAACACATGCAGCTGTACACCAAAATCAGTTGACCTGCATAGCCAATACCTAACCAGGGAATACAGGTAGAATCCATAGGGCAACAATATATGGACAAAAGTAGTGGGACACCTCTCCTACTTATTGCAGAGTTCATTACTAACAGGTGGATGAAATTAATCACATAACCTTGCAGTCTTGATAGACAAACACACAGTAGAATGAGTCATACTGAAGAGCTCAGTCACTTTAAACATGGCTCTGTCAACTAAACAGTGGATTAGTTTGATAATTCGGTTCATATTTTAATTGTGACCCGCTGTATCTCCTCATGTATGATCAGTGAATCAGACTCATGACAGACCCCCTGGGACACTAATGTGAGACTTTCAATTCAGATTTAAGGTTTTATTCAGACTACAGCACTAATACAGAGACACAGTTAGCTGACTTGCTAACTATTTGAGCTAAGTAAGTACGGTCTTCTTGTACAATGTGTGTTTTACCATGTTGCTTCAGAATTATAAGCACATGTTAGTGCTTTCTTAAACCTAAAGCTGCTGCTGATGTTCTGAGTTCATGCTAGCTAGGTAGAGCTAAGCTCATAGGCAGTAAAACTTTGCGCCTCAGCTATGAAACAAATATTTGCAACTAATTACTAGCAAAATGTAGCAGTATGCTGTGGGTAACAGCATTCTTGCCCTTTCATTCATGTTCATTTTGTTCCACCTACTATTACTTGTGAGCCAATTAGCTCTCCCCTGGTTTTTCATAAAAGGGAGGGCGCTCCCATTATTGGGTGCGTTGACTGGGTGATTTGCTTCCGCTGTTCGGTTCCTTCCTGGTTTCCCCGTTGTCGCGACTATCGTGTTGCGAGCTGGTGGATGGTTTGAATCGGTGTCTGATTAATGTGCTCTGCAGGACTGGTGTCTGTAAGAGGGCCAGCGTCACCTGCTGATTGTGTTCGGTTCCTTCCTGGTTTCCCCGTTGTCGCGACTCTCGTGTTGCGAGCTGGTGGATGGTTTGAATCGGTGTGTGACTAATCTGCTCTGCAGGACTGGTGTCTGTAAGAGGGCCAGCGTCACCTGCTGATTGTGTTCGCTTCCTTCCTGGTTTCCCCGTTGTCGCGACTCTCGTGTTGCGAGCTGGTGGATGGTTTGAATTGGTGTCTGACTAATCTGCTCTGCAGGACTGGTGTCTGTAAGAGGGCCAGCGTCACCTGCTGATTGTCTGTGAGAGTGCCGGCGTTACCCACGTGTGACATTGTGGCTGAGCCTTGGTGTGGTTTTGTCAGAGGCCGCTTGGCTTTTCTTGATCTCGTGCCCTGTTCTGGATAACACGGAATGCAAAGTTGGTGCTGGCTTCTGCTGTTTTGTTTCCGCTAATGATGTTTTGTTTTTACCAATAGTTTTGTTTTTACTGATGTTTTATTTTCATTTTTTTTATTTGGTTTTCATGTTATTTTTTTTTCTTTTCTTTTCATAATGTTCTTTTTCTATTAAAGCTTTGTTTTTTTTTTTGCTCTAAGCTGCTGCGGCTGAGCGCACTACCCTACCTTCGGCTTGGGGTTTTTGGTGTTGGCTGTTCGTGCTGCGTGCTGGGGCGTTGGTTGTGCTGTGTGCCCTGCCTCTCCTGTAAGAGTTGCACGTTGAGAGCACTGCTTATCGCTGCTTTGTGGTTGTATTTTATTTTTATTTTTTTTCTTTATAATTTGGAGTTGAGTTTAGGTTTGTCTTGTTCTTTTCATTTGATTTGATTGGTAGTGCACCTGATTGTGGTACGGGGCAGGAGGACTTGTTGGTGAAGGGTAAGTCAGTAGTGCATGGTTTGTTGTGTGTAATTGTATCCTCTTTGTGGCTTTTTCTTTTGGGTAATTGTAATCCGTGTGATTAATTTTTCTTTATCACTGAGCTTGCTCCTTCCCCACCTGATTCCAGCCTCTGTACCAGCAATTCTTTCTGTTTTGTTATATGTATATATATATTGTGATTTTTCTTTATTTGTATGTTCTTTTGCTAAAGCCAAGTACTGAAGATTTATTTATTTATTTATTTTTTTCTTTTTCTAACTTGCCAATAAACTAAATCTATTTGTGGTATATGCGTCTTCAGTGTATGAGTAAAACGAACCTGTGGGCCTTATTTTGGTATCGTGTGTTCCCTGGGCACTTAATTCCAGGGTGGCGTAGTCGATTAGCTTCTTAAAACTCATACATTGAGTACACCGCGTTGCCACATTTGGGCATCGCTGACAGGGTTTATACTGCAACCGCCACATTTTGGCGCAGTCGGCAGGATTTACTTTCTTCTGATCAGAGACGTGTTTACCTTGGTAGATTTATTTGTTCATTTTCCTTGAATTATTTTCCTTTTTGCTTGAAAGTGCTTGTGCTTTTTAGGTTGTTGGTGGAAACAAGACAGCAGAGAGCCTTACCAGTTCTTTTTATTTTTTTTAGTGCCTGGTATTTCTTTGTTGCCCTTTTTTTTTCATTATTATTAATTTTTTCCCTTTTTTTTTTTTTCTTCTCTCTGGTTGTTTAGCTGTCTGTAAGGTAAGTCATGGAGGCAGAGTTGCAAAGGCTTCGGGACTTAGTAGCACAATTGCAGGCTTATAATGCTAAATTGAGGGAAGAACGGGTAACTGCTGTATCACCAGGACCTAGTGAGGGCCCCTCTGTGTCAGCTGCTTCAGTACCTTCCAGCTCCAGTCTCCCTGTATCAGAGAGATTGGTTTTTGTGCCTCGTGATAGGAAATGTCCCATGTTTAATGGTAGATCAGGGTTATCTGTAAATGAATGGCTGGAGGAGGCGCAGGCTTGTATACGCGCACGTCACCTTTCCATTTCTGATCAGGCCTTCTATTTGTTCGATCACTTAGAAGGTGAGGCAAGGGAGGAAATTAGGTATCGTCCTACTGCAGAAAGGAGTGATCCAGGTAAGATAATTTCCATGTTAAAGGAATTGTATGGGTTCTCACAGTCTTATGTATCTTTGCAGGAGGAGTTCTTTTCTAGGAAACAGCAGGAGGGAGAGACGTTATTGGAATTTTCTTTAGCTTTGATGAGCCTTATGGATAAAGTTAAGCAGGTGGCGCCAGAGGGGCTAGTAAATGCAGACGTTTTATTGCGTGACCAGTTCATAGAGCATGTAATCGATAGTGCTTTGCGTCGAGAACTTAAGCAGTTAGTGTGCCGTGAACCAACCACCACTATGCTGGCTGCCCGATCAGAAGCGATTCGGTGGGAACGGGAGGGGACACCTGGGGGCGTCAGGGGTCGTAGTCGTTCAGTCGTTCTCTTGTCTCATCATCTCGTGGTGGAAGACGGCTTTCCCCTACGGTGGCGGAAAACTAATCCCCACCAAGCTGCAGAGTCACAGTTTGGGTGGGGAGGTAGCTGGCTCACATAGAATTGGGGCGAGCCCTACGTTAATGTCTTCTTGCCCTTATCTTAATGTTCTTATTGGGGGGGTACGTGTATCTTGCTTAATAGACACTGGATCTATGGTGTCTACGATCACCGAGTCTTTCTTCTCTAAGCATTTTGAACCTTGGGGTCCTGAACATCTTCAATCTTGTCAATGGCTGAAACTTCGTGCAGCCAGTGGATTGGACATTCCTTATATTGGTTATGTGGAGCTTAATGTGGAGCTGTGTGGTAAGCTGGTGCCTGATTGCGGAGTGCTGGTTGTTAAGGACCCTCTTGGTGGGGTGGGGTTACAGGCTCCTGGGGTCCTCGGGATGAACGTCTTAAGTAAGTGCTATCAGGAACTTTTTGTTCAACATGGATCTTCTCTCTTCGATCTGCCAGCTGTGTCCCATGCTCATAGTTCGGTTGTTAAAGCTTTACAATTTTGCTGTCAGGTCGATAGACAGGCTGCTGTATGTAGGCTGGTGAAATTCCGGGGGGGGCAGGTTCATCGTATTCCCGGTGGCACCATGCGGTTGGTGCCGGCGACATGTTCGGAGCAGCTCTTTTGCGAGCCTGTACTGTTTGAACCTCCGGATACGGGTCTCCCTGCTGGATTGCTGGCCTCTCCTGTCTTAGTGACAGTGACTTGTGGCACTGGTTATATTCCGGTTGTCAATGTAGGTGTTAATGACGTTCTACTTTACCCACGTACTAACTTGGGTACTTTGAGCAGTGTGTGTGTCGTTAATTTGCCTCCTGAGGTGCAAGAAGTTTCTCCTGTAACTGCCACTGTTGCCTCTCATGATGTAACCCTTTCTCCTTGTAATCAGGTCGCTATGTTGGACCTGTCGTCTTTGTCTGATGGAGAACAAGATCAGGTTCGAGCCTTGTTGCAGAAATATCATGATGTCTTCTCCTCTCATGAGGGTGACCTGGGCTGTGTTAATTTTATTTCTCACCAGATTCCGTTGTTGGATGATGTTCCAGTCCGTCAACGGCATCGGCGAATACCTCCAACTGAGTATGAAGTTGTTAAGTCTCATATTAATCAGCTTCTAGAAGCACAGGTAATCCGGGAGAGTAGTAGCCCTTACGCTTCGCCGATTGTCCTGGTAAAGAAGAAAGATGGCAGCTTGCGCATGTGCGTAGATTATCGTCAACTAAACGCTAAGACAAGAAAGGATGCATTTCCCCTCCCACGTATTGAAGAATCGTTGGATGCCCTGTCTGGGGCCCGCTGGTTCTCCACTTTGGATCTTGCGAGTGGGTATAACCAAGTCCCTGTTGCTGAAGAAGATCGTGCTAAAACTGCATTTTGTACTCCATTTGGTCTCTTTGAGTGGAATCGGATGCCCTTTGGCCTTTGTAACGCTCCAGGTACTTTTCAACGGCTCATGGAGCGTTTGTTTAGTGATCAACAATGCCAGTCTTTACTTCTTTACTTGGACGACATTGTTATTTTTTCTTCTACAGTGACTCAGCCTTTGGAACAGTTGGACTTGGTGCTGGGACGGTTGCAGCATGAAGGCCTGAAGGCCAAGCTAGAGAAGTGTTTCTTTTTTCAGCGGGAAGTTAGTTATTTGGGTCATGTTATCTCTGACCAGGGAGTAGCTACCGATCCTAGTAAAATCCAGACTGTTGCCGGTTGGCGCCCTCCCAGTACTGTTTCCGAGTTGCGTTCCTTCTAGGGTTTTTCTAGTTACTACCGCAGGTTTGTGGAGGGATTTGCCAAATTGGCGGCGCCATTGCATAAGCTAGTAGCAGAAATGGTAGGTGCTAAAGCTGGGAAGAGGTCGGAACACCGTTTTTCTTCGTACTGGTCTGATCAATGTCAATCTAGCTTTGACGAATTAAAGAGGCGGCTTACCACCGCTCCTGTCCTCGCTTATGCTGATTTTAAGTTACCTTTTATTTTGGAGGTAGATGCCAGCCACAGTGGTTTGGGTGCAGTCCTTTCCCAGGAGCAAGGGGGTAAGGTACGTCCTATCGCTTACGCTAGTCGAGGTTTGCGTCCTACTGAACGCAATATGTCCAACTATAGCTCTATGAAATTAGAGTTCCTGGCACTTAAATGGGCTATGACCGAAAGATTTCGCGAGTACTTATTGGGACATCACTGCGTGGTCTATACTGATAACAACCCCCTTAGCCATCTTTCCTCTGCTAAGTTGGGAGCCTTGGAACAGCGTTGGGCAGCACAACTGGCATCTTTTGATTTTGAGATCAAGTATCGCGCGGGAAGGCATAATCGAAATGCAGATGCTCTCTCCAGACAGTATCCATCTGAACCTTCAGGTACTGCAGACCTGGCTCCTGGTACAGCCATTCCAGCACTTTTACGCTGTGCACTAGCCGCTGAACCACTGGTTGGAGTAACTCAGGCAGCTATGATCGCATTGCCCAGGCACACATTGTCTGAGGTATGTGTTATGCAGCGTACAGATCCCGTGATTGGGGAAGTTTTGAAGTATTGGGATCAGAAGGTGCGTCCTAATTCTATCCAACGTCAGCCAATGTCTAAATCCACTTTAGCTCTCTTGCGCCAGTGGGATCGTTTGGTTCAGAAAGATGATGTCTTGTACCGAAGGGTGTTCCGACCCGATGGTGCAGAAGAAGGCTTACAACTTGTCCTGCCCACTTGTCTTAAGAACGAAGTTCTGGTCCAACTGCATCAGGATCATGGCCATCAAGGTGTCGAGCGGACTATGGAATTAGTGAGAAAGAGGTGCTACTGGCCAAGTATGTCTTCTGACATAGCCTGTTGGTGTCTGGAATGTGAGCGGTGCCAGGTAGCTAAGGATACTCAACCCTCGGCACGCACCTTTATGGGGCATCTTTTAGCGTCCCGGCCACAGGAGGTGTTGGCTATGGATTTCACAGTGTTAGAGCCTTCCCGGTCTGGCTGCGAGAATGTTTTGGTCCTGACTGATGTTTTCAGTAAGTACACCTTGGCTATCCCGACCCGGGATCAACAGGCGGCCACAGTGGCTCAGGTGCTCGTTAACGAGTGGTTCTACAAATTCGGGGTTCCTGCACGCATTCACTCTGATCAGGGTCGGTGTTTTGAGGCATCACTTCTTCGACAGTTGTGTAATCTTTATGGTATTGATAGGTCACGTACTACTCCTTATCATCCGGCCGGAAACGGTCAGTGTGAACGCTTTAACCGCACGCTTCATAACCTTCTCCGCAACTTACCTGTCTCTCAAAAGAGAGATTGGCCGGTTTGTCTTCCCCAAGTGCTTTTCTGTTATAACACCACTCCTCATCAGGCTACAGGAGAGTCACCTCATTTTTTAATGTTTGGTCAGGAGCCTCGCTTACCCATTGATTTCTTGCTGGGTAGGGTTCAGGAGCCGGTTGCCGGTAGGGTCCATGATTGGGTACTTGAACATCAGGATAAGCTTCAGATTGCTTTTAGTGGGGCGCAGGAGAGGCTCAAGGCTGCAGCTAGCCGTAGAAAAGAGCGTCACGATCGCCAGGTTCATGACTTGCCGATTAGGGAAGGTCAGTTCGTGTATCTTCGTGATTTTGGTATACGGGGCCGTCCTAAGATTCATGACAGATGGAGCTCTGTTATTTACCAGGTTGTTAAGCCTCCAAAGGCTGGCGGAGCAGTGTATGCGATCGCACCAGTGGGGAACTTGGACAAGATTAAATATGTACACCACTCCCTTTTGAAACATCGTCACGGGAGTGTGTCTAATGGTGAGTCTCCTCAACATGAACTGGTGGATGATGCGAACCCTGTGATGGAAGAACATTCGGTAAGTGACTGTGATTTGTTCCTTTTGGTTCCAGAGCAGTCTCAGATGCCGTTAGAAATGTCTTCGGCTGTAATGGCCCCATCACTTCAGCAGTGTCCTATTGTGTCAGATGGTCCTGTTGTGTCCACTCCTGTGGAGGAGCCTGTGAGGGGGAGTGTATCTGTAGATTACCAGCCCTGTAATGACATCGGGGTTCGGCGAACTTCAAGGACTACGGCTGGTCGACATCCCAACGTTCACCACCTCCCTCGAGCAGTGAATAGTGGGACAAACATGGTTGGGTCCTCGTCTAGTGCAGTCTCCGCCTTGTTTCGGCTGTGGAATTAGAATTTCTTTTTTTCTTTTTTTATCGTCGGGGCGCCGATACAAGGAGAGGGGGTAGATTGTAGCAGTATGCTGTGGGTAACAGCATTCTTGCCCTTTCATTCATGTTTATTTTGTTCCGCCTACTATTACTTGTGAGCCAATTAGGTCTCCCCTGGTTTTTCATAAAAGGGAGGGCGCTCCCATTATTGGGTGCGTTGACTGGGTGATTTGCTTCCGCTGTTCGGTTCCTTCCTGGTTTCCCCGTTGTCGCGACTATCGTGTTGCGAGCTGGTGGATGGTTTGAATCGGTGTCTGATTAATCTGCTCTGCAGGACTGGTGTCTGTAAGAGGGCCAGCGTCACCTGCTGATTGTGTTCGGTTCCTTCCTGGTTTCCCCATTGTCGCGACTCTCGTGTTGCGAGCTGGTGGATGGTTTGAATCGGTGTGTGACTAATCTGCTCTGCAGGACTGGTGTCTGTAAGAGGGCCAGCGTCACCTGCTGATTGTGTTCGGTTCCTTCCTGGTTTCCCCGTTGTCGCGACTCTCGTGTTGCGAGCTGGTGGATGGTTTGAATTGGTGTCTGACTAATCTGCTCTGCAGGACTGGTGTCTGTAAGAGGGCCAGCGTCACCTGCTGATTGTCTGTGAGAGTGCCTTCGGCTTGGGGTTTTTGGTGTTGGCTGTTTGTGCTGCGTGCTGGGGCGTTGGTTGTGCTGTGTGCCCTGCCTCTCCTGTAAGAGTTGCAGGTTGAGAGCACTGTTTATCACTGCTTTGTGGTTGTATTTTATTTTTATTTTTTTTCTTTATAATTTGGAGTTGAGTTTAGGTTTGTCTTGTTCTTTTCATTTGATTTGATTGGTAGTGCACCTGATTGTGGTACTGGGCCGGAGGACTTGTTGGTGAAGGGTAAGTACGTAGTGCATGGTTTGTTGTGTGTAATTGTATCCTCTTTGTGGCTTTTTCTTTTGGGTAATTGTAATCCGTGTGATTAATTTTTCTTTATCACTGAGCTTGCTCCTTCCCCACCTGATTCCAGCCTCTGTACCAGCAATTCTTTCTGTTTTGTTATATATATATTGTGATTTTTCTTTATTTGTATGTTCTTTTGCTAAAGCCAAGTACTGAAGATTTATTATTATTATTTTTTTCCCTTTTTCTAACTTGCCAATAAACTAAATCTATTTGTGGTATATGCGTCTTCAGTGTATGAGTAAAACGAACCTGTGGGCCTTATTTTGGTATCGTGTGTTCCCTGGGCACTTAATTCCAGGGTGGCGTAGTCGATTAGCTTCTTAAAACTCATACATTGAGTACACCGCGTTGCCACATTTTGGCATCGCTGACAGGGTTTATAGTGCAACCGCCACAAAAACATACTAGGATCAATATTAGCTCTCAGATTTTCTCCTTCAGTAGTAATGACAGATTTTAATTGCATTATGTTTGGGTTTATTCAGTGATATAGCTAGCTAAATCAGGGATGTTTTCACATTTGGACTGTTCACAAATAAAAAAGGACTAAATAAATACCTTATTTATTCTTATTTTACCAACAAAAAGCATTAATATAGAGATTTTGAAAAATGTAATTTCTCTAGAGGGTTTTATTTCTAATGTATAATACTGTTCCAGATCTTCATTAACTCCTATATCATTGAGTTACCATGTGTTTCACTTCATAATACTGTTCCAGATATTCATGAACCTCTAGTTCATTAATAAATAGTTACCATTCTTTCATTTACTGTTGTTCCTGATTATTATCTCCTAATGAAAAACAGCAACACCTCATTCATTATCTGACTGACAGTAATTACATGCCCTCAAGAGAACATTAAAGGAGAAATACTGTTCAGAAGAATATGTAGTGTATTTCACTAATGTTGGAAGTGTTGGAATACACTATATTCGTTAGTAATTTAGCAAGAACCTTGTCAGACTCAGCTATTGAGCAAATAATATTGACTTGATCAGTAATTTGAGTAGGTATTTTAATTATTTAAGTATTTCTATGAGACTCAATAATTATTGTTTAGTTAATAGTGAATTACCCTAATCATTGCTTTACTATTACCTACTGAATAGTTAACTAGTCATCCTTGGTAGTTAAGTGTAGTTACAGGTGTAGTTACTTAAGCATTAAGGCAAGGCAAGGCAAGGCAAGTTTATTTATATAGCACCTTTCATACACAACGGTCATTCAAAGTGCTTTACAAATGAAAAAATACAGAAAAATGTAATTAATGTAAATAAAATACAATTTATGTAAATTAAAAAAAAATAAAAAACATAATTAAAACAATAGATTTAAAAGAAGTTAATCAAATTTAAAAGAAGGAGATAAAAAATTAGAATAAAAATAAGAAACATGATTAAAACAATAGATATAAAAGAAGTTAAATGAATGAGGATAAGAGTGCCGTTACAGGATAAAAGTGGATTAAACTGAGCTAAAGACCTGCTCAAACAAGAAGGTTTTAATTCTGGATTTAAAAGTGTCTAGTGTTGGGGCTCTTCTAATGCTCTCTGTCAACTGGTTCCATTTCAGAGCAGCGTAGTAGCTAAATGCCGCCTATCCATGTTTAGTTTTTACCTTAGGCTGCACTAACTGACCAGACTAACTGCTCCTCCTGAATCCGAGGTTCGACTATAAGCCGTATAACTATAAATCTTCTCCAGTACCCTTGCATAGACCTTACCAGGGAGGCTGAGGAGTGTGATTCCCCTGTAGTTGGAACACACCCTCCGGTCCCCTTTTTTAAAAAGAGGCACCACCACCCCAGTCTGCCAATCCAGTGGCACCGCCCCCGATGTCCACGCAATGTTGAAAAGGCGTGTCAGCCAAGACAGCCCCACAACATCCAGAGCCTTGAGGAACTCAGGGCGGATCTCATCCACCCCTGGAGCCTTGCCACCAAGGAGCTTCTTAACTACCTTAGCGACTTCGGCCTCAGTAATGGACAAGCCTATTCCCATGTCCCCAGACTCAGCCTCCTCACTGGAGAACGTGTCGGTGGGATTGAGAAGGTCCTCAAAGTATTCCTTCCACCGCCCAATGACGTCTTCAGTCGAAGTCAGCAGCACACCATCTCCACTATATACAGTGCTAGTGGCACACTGCTTTCCCCTTCTGAGTCGCCTGACGGTTTGCCAGAATCTTTTCGGAGCCGACTTAAAGTCACTTTCCAAGGCCTCACCGAACTCTTCCCACACCCGGGTTTTTGCCTTGGCAACGACTGAAGCCGCAGATCGCTTGGCCTGTCGATACGTGCCAGCTGCCTCTGGTGTCCTACAGGCCAACCATGTCCGGTAGGACTCCTTCTTCAGCTTGACGGCATCTCTCACCTGGGGTGTCCACCACCGGGTTCGAGGATTCCCGCCCCGACAGGCACCAACTACCTTGCGACCACAGCTACAGTCAGCCGCTTCAACAATGGAGGAGCGGAACATGGCCCATTCTGAGTGAATGTCCCCCACCTCCCCCGATATCTGGTCGAAGTTCTGACGGAGGTGTGAGTTGAAGATCAATCTGACAGGTTCTTCTGCCAAACATTCCCAGCAAACCCTCACTATACGTTTGGGTTTGCCTGGTCTGACTGGCATCTTCCCCCACCACCTGATCCAACTCACCACCAGGTGGTGATCAGTTGACAGCTCAGCTCCTCTCTTTACCCGAGTGTCCAGTACACATGGCCGCAAGTCCGCTGACACTACAACAAAGTCAATCATTGAACTGCGGCCTAGGGTGTCCTGGTGCCATGTGCACTTATGGACATCCTTGTGTTCAAACATGGTGTTCGTTATGGACAAACTGTGGTTTGCACAGAAGTCCAAAAACTGAACACCACTCGGGTTCAGATCAGAGAGGCCATTCCTCCCAATCACACCCCTCCAGGTCTTACTGTCATTGCCCACGTGAGCGTTGAAGTCCCCCAATAGGACATCTCCAGGAGGAGCACTTTCAAGCACCCCTTCCAAGGACTCTATGAAGGCTGGGTATTCTGAACTGCTGTTCGGTGCATAAGCACAGACAACAGTCAGGACCCATTCCCCAACCCGAAGGAGTAGGGGGGCTACCCTCTCGTCCACCGGGGAAAACCCAACATACAGGCGCCGAGTCGAGGGGCTATGAGAAAGCCCACACCTGCCCGCCGCCTCTCACCATGGGCAACTCCAGAAAAGAAAAAAGTCCAGCCCCTCTCAAGGAGATTGGACCCAGAGCCCAAGCTGTGTGTTGAGGTGAGCCCGACTATATCTAGCCGGTATCTCTCAACCTCGCGCACCAACTCAGGCTCCTTCCCCGCCAGTGAGGTAACGTTCCAAGTTCCAAAATCCAGTTTCAGCAACCGAGGATCAGAACGCCAAGGCCCACGCCTTCGGACACTGCCCGATCCACAATGCACCGCGCCCCTACTACTGCCCCTCCCATCGGTGGTGGGTCGATGGGAGGGGGGACTCATGTAGCTCCTTCGGGCTGGGCCCGGCCGGGCACCATGAGTGAATGCCCGGCCACCAGACGCTCGCTGGCGAGCCCCTCCCCCAGGCCTGGCTCCAGGGTGGGGCCCCGGTAACCCTGATCCGGGCAGGGTACACAAGTCCTGCTTTGTTGTCCTCATAGGGGTGGTTATGGATCACACTTTGTCTGGCCTGTCACCTAGGACCAGTTTGCCATGGGAGACCCTACCAGGAGCTTTTGCTCCAGACAACATAGCTCCTAGGGTCCTTCAAGCACACAAACCTCTCCACCACGATAAGGTGGTGATCCATGGAGAGGTAGAGGAATCATATATAAATTAAATAAGAGTGGCCCAAGAATTGAACCCTGGGGTACACCACAGGTCACTGGCACAGTCTCAGAAACATTACCTTCCATTTCCACAAAGAAGTTCCTTCCTTGAAGGTATGAACTGAACCATTTTAGGACAGATCCTGAGAGTCCAACCCAGTTCTCAAGTCTATCTATGAGAATTTTGTGGTCAATGGTGTCAAAGGCAGCGCTGAGATCGAGCAGTAGTAGAACAGACATGTTTCCTGAGTCTGTATTTAGGCGAATGTCCTTAATTAGTGCAGTCGCAGTACTATGATTAGGTTGGAAGCCTGACTGAAATTTGTCTAGACAGCTGTTTGTGGACAGAAAGTGCATAATTTGCTTGAAGACAATTTTTTCTATTATTTTTCCAATGAATGGTAGATTAGAAATTGGTCTATAATTATTTAACAGGCTTGTATCTAGAGTTTTCTTTTTCAAGAGAGGCAACTGCAGTTTTTAATGCACTCGGAAATACACCTGACATGAGTGAGGAATTTACTATTTGAAGAATGTTCACTAATATTGAGGAAAAGACATTCTTTAAAAAACTTGGTTGGTAATGTATCAAGACTGCAAGTGGATGATTTGAGATGACTCACTGTATCAATTAAACCTTCTTCATTAATAACACTAAACTGGGACATGTTGAACATGCTTTTGTGTGGTTTTGGAGAAAATCGTCTCGTTGGTAGATGTAGGCGTACAGATAGCTTGTCTGATAGTGTGGATTCTAGTATTAAAATATTTTGCAAACTCATTACATTTCTCAGTTGAAACTAGCTCAGGGGCCATATATGTAAGTGGATTTATTAGTCTGTCAACCATAGTGAAAAGCACTTTGCTATTGTTAACATTATTGTTAATAATGCTAGAGAAGAAGGATTGTCTAGCTTTGCACATTATTCTATTGTAATCACGCAGCCTATCTTTGAAAATCTCTTTATGTATGTGAAGGTTGGTTTTACGCCATCTGCGCTCAGCCTTTCTGCATTCTCTCTTTTGGTGCTGAACTGCAGGATGATTTCTCCATGGAGCTTTCTGCTTGCATTGTATGGTTTTAACTCTAACTGGTGCAATCTGATCCAAAACACTGGCAGTTTTTGAGTTGAAACTTTCCAGCAGAGTATCAACAGAGCCTGATGGTTGGCAAGGGGAAGAGCACATTTTGGTAACAAAAAGTGCAGCTGTCCTGTCATTTATCTGTCTTTTCTTAAACCTAACTTGCCTGGCATTGCTGTGGATTGAAGTCCACATTTCAAAAAATACACAGTAGTGATCAGACAATGCAACATCCTTAACAGAGGCTGAAATGTTAAGAATGTTAAGTGTGACCATGGCAATGTGTGCTTCCAGTCACATGCTGAGAAAGTTAAAAAGATTCAAGTACATCATAGAGTTCTTTGGCGTAATTATCCTTGGGATTATCAATATGAATGTTAAAATCACCAGCAATAACAAAATGATCAAATTCAGTAGAAATAAAAGATAACATATCAGTGAAGTCATCAATAAAATTAGCATTGTACCTTGGATGTCTGTAGACAGTTACTAGTAATATTCTTTGTGCCCCTTTTAAAATCGCACCTAAATATTCAAAAGATGTGAAATCACCAAGTGGTAACTGCTTGCATTGGAAAGTATCATTAAACAGCATTGCTACACCTCCACCTTTCTTGCGTGAAACATTTAAAAAGTTAAAGTTTGGTGGAGCCGTCTCAGTTAACACAATATCAGCACTATATGAGTTTAACCAATGTCTCTGTTAAAAGCATAAAATCAAGCCCGTGAGTTGTAGTTAAATCATTAATTATATAAGACTTGTTTGTAAGAGATCTGATATTTAGTAGAGCTAACTTAATAACCTGTGCACTTTGTTTCAAAGACTGTGAGTTACTTCTAACATACTGCAGGTTGGATGTATTCACAGTATCTGACCTAAACTCCTTGTTCTTTCTGCTTCTGATAAGAACTGGAATGGGAGAGATAATTGGGACACAGGGTCCATGCTTGTTTTGAAAACATGTACTGCTGATATCATCACTGTAGCAGCACGGACCCAAAAGATGTCAATTTCCTGGATTACATGGGGTGGCCTGTTCCTTTACGGTGGTGGAGGGTGGGTGGAGATGCTGCTGGTGATGAGCTTGCGAGCGGAGCTGTCTATCTGATGTTGATGCTGATTGTGGGGGAGATTTGTTTAATAAACCATCAATTTGGCTGAGCTTAATTTTGGCCCCTTTCACTAACTCCTTGATTGGGGTGTGTGGTGGTGGTGAGGAGAGGGGTTGCTGAGTCCATGAGGCAGTAGGTGAGTGTGGAGAAGTTGAGGTGATTTTCCGCTGTACCTGAGGACTCGCTGACAGTGAAAGCGTCAGTCTTGTCCCTACAGATACGAGTTCTCCATGGTTTCTGGGAAGTTCAGGTGAGGTGATGAAGAGGTGGAGGTAGAGGATGGGGTAGTGTAACGGTGCAACCTCCAAAAGAAGAGGCACCGGGATTTACGCACGGCCAAATTGGCGCTATGGGCGTGGGTGTGGATACGAGGAGGCGAGACTCCAAGTCCAAGTGCACACGTACTTATTTTATTAGACTCAAAACAAAAGAAAAACTGAATTAAACAGAAATAAAACAAAAGATAAACTTGAGATTTCGCCGCAAGGCTAATCCTCACCACAGGTTATTCCCAAACTGTTACAAGCAGCTAACAGCCTCGTACCGGGATTAAACCTCTCCTCCCACAGGTAGCTGAGAAAACCCCCTGTTGAAAGAACATCGAGCGTTCTTATTGTCGAAGCCCCGCCCCGACTAAACTAATAATTTGCTTTAAGGGACGATGTCCCAGGGCTCTAATCTACATTCACACACAAACATATATACACACCCATATATACACATCTACTGACTAGTCGTGACTAATATATACATATTACCGGTAAGTATTCCTTAGTTAACTAATTCATTCCTTTGCAGGTTTTTCACTTTAGGACACTGAGGCCCCTTTCCTTCCCTGAAGGTGGATCCGCCCAACAGGGACAAGAAGCCTCGGTCCACTTTACCTCCCATTTGCCCTCATCCCCTTCTACACAGGACATCAAGGTAGGTACATACAATATTCCTATTAATTTCAGTGATGGGCATACACTGCACCATCACACACCCCCCCCCTTACGTCAGTCACTGTCCTCGTGACGTGAGAGGTAGTCCGCTGTCACATTGTCCTGTCCCTTGCGGTAGCGAACCTGAAACCGAAAGGGTTGCAAGGACAAATACCAGCGAGTGATCCTGGCATTAGAGTTCCGCATCTGCCGCATCCACTGCAGCGCCCGATGATCAGTCTCTAACACAAAATCATGACCCATCAAATAATACTTCAAAGAGTCTAAAGCCCACTTGACTGCCAGAGCCTCCTTCTCTACTGTGGAATAGTTACGCTCCCTCGGAAAAAGCTTCCTGCTAATATATAGAATGGGTTTACGGTCTTTTTCCTCGCCTTGGAGCAAAACCGCCCCCAGTCCATTTCCCGACGCATCAGTCTGCACAGTAAAGGGTTGGCTAAAATCAGGGCTTACTAAAATCGGGTCAGAACACAAAGAGTCTTTAAGGTCCTTAAAAGCCTTATCGCACTCCTCAGTCCATTTGACTCTTTGCGGCTTGTCATTACGGGTCAATTCAGTCAATGGGGCCGCACGGCTTGAAAAGTTAGGAATAAAACGACGATACCAACCAGCCAATCCTAAAAACGACCTCACCCGTTTTTTTGTAGTAGGTATCGGACTATTCCTAATGGCCTCTACCTTATCCACTTGCGGCCGGATAACTCCTCCCCCCAAAACATATCCCAGGTAGGAGACAGATCCCTTGGCCAAGTGACATTTTGAAGAGTTCACTGTCAAGCCAGCCCCGCGAATCCGCTTTAGCACTTCTTCCATGTGCTGTAGGTGGTCCTCCCAGGTTTCACTGAAGACCACCACATCATCCAGATAAGCGGCCGCGTACTGTTCCGTCTCATGCAGCACTCTGTCCATCAGCCGTTGGAATGTCGCTGCCGCTCCATGGAGACCGAACGGCATGGCCGTAAAATGGAATAAACCATTCGGCGCCCTGAACGCGGTCAATTCCTTTGCCTCCGGGCTGAGTGGCACTTGCCAGTAACCCTTACACAAGTCAAGAGTGGATAAAAATACAGCTTTTCCCAACCTCTCGATGATTTCGTCGGTCCTTGGCATGGGGTATGGGTCGAAGACAGACACCGCGTTCAACCTTGAAAAATCCACACAAAAGCGCAGTTCACCGTTCTTTTTTGGAACCAACACCACAGGACTACACCATTGACTTGTTGATGGCTCTATGATTCCTGCAGAAAGCATTTGTTCCACTTCAACCTTGAAGTCTGGAATCAGCCTAGCTGGCACTCGGAAACTCGTTTGTCTGATCGGCTCGTCTTTCAGCAGACGGATGGAATGCTCAATCATTGTAGTCCGACCTGGCTCTCGGCTAAACAGACCTGCTGGTATTACGCCCTTGAGCGCCTCCACTTGCGCTGGTGTAAGGTGTCCCAGTTGTAAAACCTCTGATTGGGTGGTATTGGATGGAAAGTACTGCTCCTCACATTCCTCCTCCTCTCCAACTGCTTGCACCCACAGGTGTTCCGTGGTGTCTTTATCTCGTTCTTGCCACTGCCGCAACATGTTTATGTGAAAAGACTGCTCGGTTTTCTTACATTCAGGACGTAACAGTTCATAGGTGGTCTCATTCACCCTTCTTAGCACTTCGTAGGGCCCGTGCCATTTTGCCAGAAGACTTGTGTCAGACGTCGGTAGCAACACCAGCGCCTTATCACCTGGTGTCAGTGCCCGTTTCCTCGCTGACTTGTCATACCAGCTCTTCTGCTGACGTTGCGCTTGCTCAAGGTTCTCATGTGCTATCTGTGTTGCTTGTGCAAGCCTCTCTCTCATCTTGAGCACATGGGAAAGGACGTTCAGTTGTAAACCGGGGCTCTGTCCTTCCCAAGTCTCTTTCAGGACATCCAATGGGCCCCGTACTTCCCTCCCGTAAAGTAACTGGAACGGAGAAAATCCAACTGATGCCTGGGGCACCTCCCGGTAGGCGAACAGGACATACGGCAACCACGTGTCCCAATCAGATCCAGTCTCGTTCACAAAACGCCTCAACATCACCTTCAACGTCTTGTTAAATCGTTCCACGAGACCGTCAGTTTGCGGATGGTACGGAGTGGTTTTCAAGCCCTTAATGCCCAACAAGCTAAAAACATCTTTAAGCTGCTTTGATGTGAAGTTAGTGCCCTGATCAGTTAGAATTTCTCGGGGGATTCCTACCCGTGAGATCAGCTGGATAAGAGCGTTAACCACCTGCCTGGTCTTTACGTTACGTAAAGCAAACGCTTCTGGATACCGGGTTGCGTAATCACACAAAGTGAGGATATACCTATTACCCGAACGGCTACGGGGCAAGGGGCCTACAATGTCCATCGCTATTCGCGTAAAAGGTTCATCTACTATTGGCAGATTAATTAAAGGGGCTCTGTCTGATTTATTCGATGGGGCCGTTAACTGACATTGTGGGCACGAGCGGCAATAACTTACGACATCTAAGTGAAGCCCAGGCCAATAAAACCTCGCCAAAATGCGGCTTAACGTTTTGGCTTTCCCCATATGGCCCGCCCACTGTTCAGAATGTCCCATTTTTAAAACCTCTGCTCTAAGATCTTTCGGCACTACTAGCTGCTCCTGCTCCCCTTTCTGCCTATACAAAATCTGATCTCTGATGACAAACAAACTCCCTCTGTCGAGTGTACCCTGCACTGCTTTGAGAAATAATGACTGTAAGGTTGTATCGTTCTTCTGCAGCTCCGCAAGGCTAGGGTTCGTCAGGCCAGAGCCGAGGTCTGCTACCGCTACAGGCTCCGTAATTTTGGTGCCGCGCACCTTAGCTTGTCTCCGCTCTCGCTTAGACTTTTTAGCTTTAACCACATCGCTAAATGGCAACTCACTCAGGGTCCTTCTGTTACCCTCCTCAGCACTTTTAGCTCTTTGTCTGGTTGCGACTAAAACTTCTGATTCATTCTGCCTGTCCGTCAGCAAATCTATCAGCACTGGCACGTCGCGACCCAGTATAACCTTATACGGAGAATTCTGCATTACCCCAACCGTTAGCAGGTAAGTTTGCCCTTGTATTTCCATGTTTACCTCTGCTGTAGGATAGACTACCTCATCCCCGTGCACGCACTTTACTTTCAGTCTACCCGCTAATTTTAACATGTCATCCGGCAAGCAGTTGTTTAGAACGAGTGTCTGGCTGGCTCCCGTGTCTACCAACGCTTTCAGCTTTTTCCCTGCTATCTTAACATTGACTGTCATTTCTGTAGGCTTCTCAACCAAAGACACATTATCGCTAATTCCGGGGCTAATACCTAGCTGACTGGTGCCTCTAGCGAGCCTAGGACACACATTAGCTTTGTGACCGGGTTCGTTACAGTTAAAGCATTTAAAAATGCGCGATGTGTCTGGTTTGTCTAAGCTCCCAGCAGTACTTTCAGCCGTTTTAAAACTCTGGTGTCCCCTACTAAAGGGCTTGGAAAGTTTAGGCTTAAAACCACTTCGAACCGCCCACTTTGACTCACCGGTCTCTTTGAAACGCCTGCCTTCGCTGTTGCCTCCGCCGAGCTGGAACGGTCCCTCCGCGCGCCTTGCCGTGACGTAGGCCTCCGCCATTTTGGCTGCTTCGGCCGCGGACGACGGACCCCTTTCCAGTATCCAGCTCCTTAGGTCGGGGTTGACAACTTTCAAAAACTGTTCCAAAATGATGGTTTCTCCTATTTGTTCTTTGGTCTTGGTATTCGGCAGCATCCATTTTTCATAGAGACCTTTGATACGGACGTAGAGTTCTCGTGGTGATTCATCTTCGCCCACTACATCATTACGAAATCGCAGGCGATATGTCTCAGGACTGATCTCAAATTTCTGAAGGATAGCGTTTTTAACACACGCATAGTCCAACGCGTCTCTCGGCTCCATGGCAACATAGGCTGAACGTGCCTTCCCATCCAGCAATGGTACTAAATGTATGGCCCACAGCTGCTCAGGCCATCCAGCGGCCGTTGCCAGCCTTTCAAACACAGTCAAAAAATGCTCAACATTGTCCGAGTCTTTTAACATGGGGAGTCTAGGTGTCGGCCAGGCTGTGACGGGCGGCCCGAGTTGCGCATATGCCGTTTCCTCGGCCGCTGACGCCATCCGGAGAATCCGCGTTGAGCTCGCTCTCTCCGTCGCTGCAACATTCTCACCGGCTACTTCACCCTCGGCTCCGCGTTCCGACCTTTCCTGCCACCGCGTCGTGCTAACTTGCTGCTGCAGCAAGCCAAACTGGTGCTGCATAGCGCGCCACCGCTGTTCTTGCCTCTCGGCCTCTTTACGTTGCAGCTCGTCCTTCTGTCGCTGCTCTTGCATGAAGCCGCTGAGCATTTTGCACAGTTCCTCGACGCTCGCAGACCTCGGGCCGGACGTCCCGTCGGAGGTAGAAGGTAAGTCGCTTTGTTGCTCCGTCTCTGTCATCGGCACCTGCTTCTTGGGCGCCATCACCCCCTTTTTCCCACAGTACCCTATCGCTGTGCTGGTCTAACTGCAGGGGCACCCGATGCGTCAGGCGCTGGGCGTCCGCAAGCCTTGCACGCTGCTCCGTACTTCTTACACTGCTGCCACCATTTGTAATGGTGCAACCTCCAAAAGAAGAGGCACCGGGATTTACGCACGGCCAAATTGGCGCTATGGGCGTGGGTGTGGATACGAGGAGGCGAGACTCCAAGTCCAAGTGCACACGTACTTATTTTATTAGACTCAAAACAAAAGAAAAACTGAATTAAACAGAAATAAAACAAAAGATAAACTTGAGATTTCGCCGCAAGGCTAATCCTCACCACAGGTTATTCCCAAACTGTTACAAGCAGCTAACAGCCTCGTACCGGGATTAAACCTCTCCTCCCACAGGTAGCTGAGAAAACCCCCTGTTGAAAGAACATCGAGCGTTCTTATTGTCGAAGCCCCGCCCCGACTAAACTAATAATTTGCTTTAAGGGACGATGTCCCAGGGCTCTAATCTACATTCACACACAAACATATATACACACCCATATATACACATCTACTGACTAGTCGTGACTAATATATACATATTACCGGTAAGTATTCCTTAGTTAACTAATTCATTCCTTTGCAGGTTTTTCACTTTAGGACACTGAGGCCCCTTTCCTTCCCTGAAGGTGGATCCGCCCAACAGGGACAAGAAGCCTCGGTCCACTTTACCTCCCATTTGCCCTCATCCCCTTCTACACAGGACATCAAGGTAGGTACATACAATATTCCTATTAATTTCAGTGATGGGCATACACTGCACCATCACAGGTAGAGATGGAGGATGGTGTGGATTGTTTATTCAGTTGTGGTGTTTCAGGCAGCTGATACAGCACAACATGGCTCCCATCTGATAACTCATCATCCTCTTTGGGGGGAGGATGTTGTGTCTCTGTAGTGGTGACAGTGTCCTTGGGTGTTATCGCTGACATGTCTTCACCAGTGGAAACAGAGAAGTTATACAGAGAGAAAATGAAGTTTTCTGACAGGAGTTTGACACCTCTCTTGTTAGTTTGTAGTCCATCTCGTTTGAAGAATTCTCTCTTCCCGAAAAACAGATTGAAGTTGTCAATGAAGTTCAGACCATTTGACCTGCAGGTTTTCTGCAGCCAAACATTTAATGCCAGTAGCCTTGAGAACATATTGCAGCCCCCTGCAGGCAGAGGGCCACTGATGAATGCCTGGATGTTTAATTTCAGCAGTGTGGAAAAAAGATCATTAAAGTCCCTTTTCAACACCTCAGACTCCTCTTTTCTTATGTCGTTCTTCCCAACATGAATAATGATCCGTTTCACTGTTCTGTATTCAGCCAATAATGTTGGAAGCTTCCCATTCAGTTCAGAAACTGTGATGTTTGGCTCACATCGAGCGAAGAGTTTCTGATTGTTTTTCATGCCGTGAATAGAGTCATCCCCAAAAACAAGGGTGTCTGCTGTGGCTACGGCCTGGAGCCTGGTGGCTCTCCTGGGATGTTCTGAATGGCTGAATCTTCTGGTTCTTTCTGGGTTATGTTGACTGTTATTGGGAAAGTCATTGAGGTCTTGCAGTGGCTCAAATCTGTTTTGCAAATGAAGTGACTGGAACTGATTTCCTCTGTGTCTGTGCTGTGATCTCCCAGCAACAACAACTTTAGCATTAGCATTAGCTGGATGTGCTATGTTAGTGGAGGATGAAAATAAAGACCTGTATGTAGCATGTCATTTGGGTTTAGCTCCAACGCGAACCCATTGCTGGTTTTGCCCATATCTTTCAGCTGTACTCACGTTTTGGACTCAAAAACGTGAGTACAGCTCGGTCCAGCTCTATGCATCTCCACTGCTCGCTGCTCCGCCAAACTCTCTGCCCGCTGTCCGCTAGCATCATTCCCACACACAGACCGTCCTTGAACAGCGCTGAGAGGCCATTCCTTAAACTCAGATAACAAGGTCCGAAAATTTGTTTCTAAAATGGTCATTCTTTGTAGAAGATTGTAGCAGTTCTGGCAGCACATGTGCTCTGAACCAAAGCGAAGAGGCATCTCTGAAGTCAGACTCAGCTGTGTTCAGGAAAATTAATTCAGTTAATTCAGAAAATTAATTCAGTGTATCTTGCTCCAGATTACAAAGAGGAACATGCGGCAGCAAATGTCTTCTGTGTTCTCCCAAGACTCAAAAGGTGAAGTGAAGTGCTGCCAGACATATCCAGGAGGTTTACAACTTCAAAAAAGATCTTTCAGGACTGAAATCTTCATGTTGCTTAAAGAGCAGTCCAAGGCAGAGCTAATTAATGCAAAACTACTCATTCATTCCTGCTTAGTATTGTAAAATGATAGCGAATTTAGAGCAATGGAGGGACGAATCATGCTTCTCTATCTGTCAGTCTGATGGACGAGTCTGAGTTTGGCAAATGCCTGGAGAACGTTACCTGCCTGACTGCACTGTGCCAGCTGTAAAGATTGGTGTAGGAGGGATGATGCTATGGGATTGTTTTCATGGGTTGGTCTAGAACCCGTAGTCCCAATGAAGGGAATCTTAATGCTTCAGCAGAACAAGACACTTTGGACAATTGTACACTGTGGGAACAGTTTGGGGAAGAACGTTTTCCTGTTCCAGCATCACTGAGCCCCAGTGATCAAAGCAGCCCCATAAAGTCAGGCTGGGCAAGTTTGGTGTGGAAGAACCCTGACCTCAACCCCATCCAATAATGCCTTTGGGATGAACTAGAACAGAGTCTCTGAGCCAGACCCTCTCATCAGTGTCTGACCTTACAAATGCTCTTCTGGGTGAAAGGGCAGATACTCTCCAAAATCTTGTACTAAGCTTCCCAGAAGAGTGGAAGCTGTTACAGCTGCGTAATGTGTAAGTGTCCCAATACATTTGTCCAAACCTTGTATCTCCAAAATGGTAACTTTACAGGAGAAGAAAAAAAACCTGCTTTACTTTTAATGCAAGTGAATGGAACCAGATGTTTTTCCAAGTCATTTTGGGCTGTTTCTTTTGGCCCATCCATCATGAAATTTACACACGATTTAAAAAACAACAGGCATTTTCGAATTATATCAAAAACTGAAAAACGTCAAAAATGGAGCTATGAGGTTTTGTTCTGACAACAGCGATATGCTGATTATAAAGCTGTATGATAGAGAATAAAGTGATCATACAACTGTGTGATAGAACATATAGTGACAATAGAAGCACTTGACGATTTATGGCGATAACAAAAACTGTAGGGTAGAGTAGTTGGTCATCATAGACCTGTTTGATTGAGTATAAGATTATCATAAAGCTGTATGAAAGTATGTGATGATCATAGAGCTCTATGATAGAGCATATGGTAATCATAAAGCTACAGTATATGATAGAGCATATGGTGATCATACAGCTATTTCATAGAGCATATGGTGATGATAGCGCTAAATGATACAGCATATATTATCCAAAGAGCGATATGATGGAGCATATAGTGATCACTAAGCTCTATGATGGAGCATAGGTTATTAGATCTATATTACATTAAAGTGGTCCTTATTAGTCTGCATTTTCAGCCATCGGTACAGTGAAACACCACATACACACTAGTGAACACACACACTAGGGGGCAGTGAGCACACTTGCCTAGACCGATGGGCAGCCCTATCTACAGCACCCGGGGAGCAGTTGGGGGTTAGGCGTCACATACTGTCAGCTCAGGGGATCGAACTGGTGTCCTTCTGGTCACAAGGCAGGTTCCCTAAGCTTCAGCTCATGACTGACCCATCTTAATCTCTTAATCTTAATCTAATAGATCATAGTGTAATAGAGGTGTATGACAGGACATAAAATGATCATAGATTTGTATGTTAGAGCATAGAACATATGTTGATTATAGCACTATTTGATTGTGGTAGCCAAAGAGTTTATGATATAACATATGGTGACTATAGAACTCTAAGATACTGTATATGGTGATGCTAGAGTTGTATGATGGAACATATGGTGAATAAGATGGCACTTCAGACGGCTGCCACTGGTCAGCTCCGACGTGTTTTGTTTGTTTGTACTGTTCTATGTGAACCAGTCTCACTCGCATACAGGAGATCTGCTGAACATCAGGCTGTCCATGCCATAAGGCATTTTTCCTGGGTTTTCACTTTCTGGACATTCTGGTGAGCGGAGCGGCTGTCTAAGTACAGACAGCATGTTACCTGCCCCACCAGGGAGAGTAACATTTTAGATCACTGCCACACTGAGATACTAGAATGGCTAAAGCTACGAAAATTTTCGTAAGGGAAAGCAGCCCCCATGTAGCCCACTCCCCTGCTGTGAAGCGATTAACGCCTATTGTCTTGTTAATGAAAAGGAATGCGTTGGAAGCACCAACCCCCATGCTCTGCAGCTCCCAAAGCACCTAATGCTTAGTTCACACTACACGATTTTAGCCTGGTTTTTCAGTCGCTGACTGTTTTTTGTAGATCGCCGACAGAAACCTGTGGTCGGAGGCAAATTGGCGATCACTTGGCGCTCGCTCAGTCGTGTAGTGTGAACGGCTGAAAGACGCTCGCAGAGACGTCACCGAGTGGTTGCCGACTAATCGCAGACGCCTGGCAAATATCTAGCATGTTTAATATCCAGCCCAGTCAGTGACAGAGAAGATCTCTCTGCGCGACAGTCGAGGAGTACACAAACAGAATAATGGCTACAAGAGGTTTTCGCTCTACGTGGACACAAGAAATGGAGGAACAGTTGATAGTGCTTTGGCTTTGGATATAGCTTTTGGCTTTTCTCACTACAAATCAGCGCAGTGACAACTCGAATTGCTTGTTTTTTGACGTCCATTTTGGAAATGACCTATCTTCTACGTGGTATTGCTAGTGCACGCCAGTCATTGGATAAATGCCTCGATTTTGTCCCGCCCCCGGACGCTGAGTGTCTCTGGGGGTGAATGGAGCTGCAAGATAATTGGAAGATCAGTCGAAAGGCTGAATCCCTTTTTGATTGACAGCTGTTTTGACCTATTTACGTCGAAAGACAAACTGCAACCCATTTCTTGGTATTTGCTTGGTGAAATTACTTGCGCATTTCCGTTCATTGTGTAAATAAAACACACTCATAGTATTTCCTTGTTTCAGTTTAACATAATTTCAACATTTCCTTTTTCGAGTTTGATTTTGTTTCGTTAGTTTGTTCAATCAGTCGTTCATACTGTTGGCTAGGTCGGAGTGAACTAGCCAGCTAGCAAGGTTCACACGATGGCAGACAATGCTAATACTGTCGGCCTGATTTTGGCAAATTTAGTGGTACTGTATACCTGTATCCAAAAACAGTATTTACAGTTATATATATATATACATGTGGTGCAAAACATTTTTATTTTTAATTTACTGTAGAAAATCAAATATACTAAGGATAATGATAGGGAGATATTGCACTAACAACAACAATCAGTATATTATATATTTATATATTTACAGACATACAGAGAGAAAAAACACAGCCATTAGGGGTGTACTTTGTGTACTCCTGGTGCCGGTCCCAAGCCCGGATAAATGGTGAGGGTTGCATCAGGAAGGGCATCCGGCGTAAAACTTGTGCCAAAGCTATCATGCGGAACACAAATATGATTGCCATACCGGATCGGTCGAGGCCTGGGTTAACAACGACCGCCTCCGTGCTGTTGACCAGCAGGGTGCCAGTGGAAATTGGACTACTGTAGGTCGAAGACCATCAAAGAGGAGAGGAGGAAGGCGGGTTAGAAGGCAGCGAGAGAGAAGGAAAGGCAGGAGTGTGGAGGTTAGAGTAGGGACTCTGAACATAGGGACAATGACTGGTAAAGGCAGAGAGCTTGCAGACATGATGGAGAGAAGGAAGGTAGATATTCTGTGTGTCCAGGAGACCAGATGGAAAGGAAGCAAGGCCAGGAACATTGGAGGTGGATTCAAACTGTTATATCATGGAGTAGAGAGGAAGAAAAATGGAGTAGGGATAATCCTAAAGGAACAGCTTGGGAAAAGTGTTCTGGATGTAAAGAGAGTGTCAGACAGGATCATGAGCCTGAAGTTGGAGGTTGATGGTGTGATTTTGAATGTGGTCAATTCATATGCACCACAGGTTGGTTGTCAGTTAGAGGAGAAAGAGGAATTTTGGAGTAAGATGGATGAAGTGGTAGATGGTGTCCCTAGAGAGGAGAGATTGGTAATTGGTGCAGACTTCAGTGGACATGTTGGTGAAGGGAACAGAGGGGATGAAGAGGTGCTGGGTATGTATGGTGTGAAAGACAGAAATGCGGAAGGTCAGATGGTTGTAGATTTTGCAAAGTGAATGGAAATGGCTGTGGTGAACACATATTTTCAGAAGAGGGAAGAACACAGGGTGACATACAAGAGTGGAGGGAGGTGCACACAGGTGGATTATATCCTTAGCAGGAGATGCCACCTAAAGGAGATTGGAGATTGTAAAGTGTTGCCAAAGTGTAGCAAGGCAGCATAGGGTGGTTGTCTGTAGAATGAGTTTAGAAACAAAGAAGAGGAAGAGAGTGAAGACAGAGCCAAAGATTAGATGGTGGAAGCTGAAGGAGGAGGATGGTTGCAGGCAGTTCAGGGAAAAATTGCAACAGGCCCTTGGGGGCAGTGAGGAGCTACCTGAGGACTGGGAAACTACAGCTAAGGTGGTGAGAGAAACTGGCAAGAATGTGTTGGGTGTGTAGCAGGAGGTGGTTAAATTGTTACACCTCCTGTTTAACAAACACCCACTTTAAATTGTTGGGCGGGTCCTTGGCACACTATATCTGGGCAGGAGAACGCTGCCTGTAGGTGTGCTACCTGTGTCCCCCCCCTCCCTTCCGGGGCATCTTACTTCCGTGTCTACAGTATCCGGCGTGGCGGTGTTTGGCGTGGACGCATTTGATTCTCCTTTCTGGCTCACTCTTCAACGAGTATAAGGTACCCGTAGTTTTGGGTTTTTGTATGGAAGGCTTCCAATGCGGGTTTTAATTATTAATCCGCTTCCGCGGTCTGTTATAGTGTCGTTGGCTCGCGGTGTTCTTGCCGGTGTTGGTGCTCTGTGGCTTTGCCGGCGCAGTTTCACTTTTAGTTAAGTGAGAATAAGGGCTGTGCTGTGCCGCTGTGGCTACTACTTGCTGTGGCTGGGGGGCCTGTGTTCCTATCCTCCCTGCGGGGGAGACTGCTGTGCTGTATGCTGGTAGGTATACACCCTGTTAATTTGTAAGCTGGACAGTATCTTGCATTGACCATTTTAGCTGCTGTTGTGTGTTTTGCAGGTCTTCTGGCCAGAACTGTTTGCTGGTGTCTCCAGCTCTCTGTGGTGCTGCTGTTTTGTCTGGAGTTTACGTTTGGGATTCAGATTCCTGCTGTATTGCCATGGGTTGGCTTAGGACTGTTTTTGTTTCTTTAATTTTGGTTTATTTTATGTTTGTTTAGTAGTATTTTCCTTTTCTAAGTTGTTTCTCTGTCTGTTTATTTGCTTTTTCTTGTGATTTTTACTTTGTTCTAATTTGGCTCTCGGGCTGTAGTGTTGACTTGTTATAATTGCTTTTGTGTTGTGCCAGTCCTGTTAAACCTGTGTGTGTGTGTGTGTGTGTTTTATGAGGGTTATTGGATGGTGTTGTATGAGGGGGTAAGGACAGTGGCACTTATACTAGCTAATGCTATTAGCCTTCCCCCTCAACCCCCGGTGTAAATATTTTTTGTTCTTTCTTCTGGCTGGACAGGAGCAGTGGGCCAAAGCGGGAGGCAGACTGATCTGGGTGGCGGAGTCCCTTTTTCACCTTCCCTGTAGCATAGAGCACTTCGTGTGGCGTTGAGGTGTGTAGTGTGATCACCTGTGGTGTGTAGTGTAGGTACCCCCCCCCCTACTCTCATATTTTCCTCTGCTGTGGTGAGCCCCTTAGTCCTGTTCCTTTTGCCACAAGAATTTTATGAAATTGTATATGGATCCATAGGATATTAAATTTAATTGTGTTTGTGTTTCTTTTATTGTGCCGGGGTCCAGTAGGGGGCTTGTGTCCTGACCTGTCTTGGCAGGGAGATTTTAAATAATCCTTAATAAACTATGAAAGAACATTGGCATTACGTCTCTGTCCAAGTGTGTCGAACCAGCGTGTCCTTCTGCCTTGGGCTTATGTCCCAGGTATATTTCCTAGGGGTGAAATTCCCCTAGGTGGCATAGTCGTGCTATTTAATTTACCCCTCTGCTCTGTCACAGGTGTTTCATCTGGTCAGAGGAAAGAAGACAAGGAAAGTTGGTGGTGGAATGAGGAAGTCCAGGAGAGTATTCAGAAGAAGAAGGCAGCTAAGAAAAAGTGGGATAACCAGAGAGATAAAGGAAGTAGGCAGGAGTACTGTGAGGCTAGTTGCATAGCGAAAAGAATGGTGGCAAAGGCAAAGGCTTAGGCCTATGATGAACTGTATGAGACGCTGGACAGTAAAGAAGGAGTAAAGGACTTGTATTGTTTTGCTAAACAGAGAGATAGAGCTGGAAAGGCTGTACAGCAGGTTAGGCTGATAAAGGATAGAGAGGGAAATGTACTAATGAGTGAACAGAGAGTGTTGAGTAGATGGAAGCAGTACTTTGAAGAACTAATGAATGAGGAAAACAAGAGAGAGAGGAGGACAATGGGGGGAGAGATAGTGGATCAGGAAGTGCAGAGAATTAGTAAGGTGGAAGTGAGGGCAGCTTTAAAAAGGATGAAGAATGGAAAGGCAGTTGGTCCAGATGACATACCTGTGGAGGCATGGAGATGTTTAGGAGAGAAGGCAGTGGACTTTTTAACCAGGTTGTTTAAGAAAATCTTGGAGAGAGAGAGGATGCCTGATGAGTGGAGAAGCCGTGTATTGGTCCCCATTTTTAAGAACAAGGGTGATGTGCAGAGCTGCAGTAACTACAGAGGTATAAAGTTGATGAGCCACACCATGAAGGTATGGGAAAGAGTTGTTGAAGCAAGGCTAAGGCGAGAGGTCCAGATCAGTGAGCAGCAGTTTGGTTTCATGCCCAGAAAGAGTACCACCAATGCATTTTTTGCGTTGAGAGTGTTGGTAGAGAAGTTCAGGGTCAACTTTGTGGACTTAGAGAAGGCATATGATAGGGTGCCAAGATAGGAACTGTGGTACTGTATGAGGAAGTCAGGTGTAGCTGAAAAGTATGTTAGGGTGGTGCAGGACATGTATGAGGATAGTGAGACAGTGGTGAGGTGTGCAGTTGGAGTGACAAATGGTTTCAAGGTGAAGGTAGGGTTACATCAGGGATCAGCTTTGAGCCCCTTCTTGTTTGCAATGGTGATGGACAGGTTGACAGATGAGGTCAGGACCATGATGTTTGCAGATGACATTGCAATCTGTGGTGAGAGTAGAGAGCAGGTGGAAGAGAATCTGGAGAGGTGGAGGTTTGCACTGGAGAGGAGAGGAATGAAGGTCAGTAGAGATAACACGGAATACATGTGTGTGAATGAGAGGGAGGCAGGTGGAAAGTTGAAGATGCAAGGAGTAGAGGTCATAAAGGTGGATGACTTCAAATATCTTGGGTCAACCATCCAGAGCAATGGACAGTGCAAAAAAGAGGTGAGGAAGAGGGTGCAGGCAGGATGAAGTGGGTGGAGACGGATGGCAGGGCTGATGTGTGACAGAAAGATAGCAGCAAGAGTGAAAGGGAAGGTTTACAAGACAGTAGTGTGTCCTGCAATGATGTATGGTTTGGAGACTGTGGCTCTGTCTAAAAGACAGGAGGCTGAGCTGGAGGTGGCGGAGATGAAGATGCTGAGATTTTCATTGGGAGTGACAAGGCTGGACAAGATTAGAAATGAGCAGATCAGAGGGACAGTGAAGTTGGAGCAGTTTGGAGATAAAGACAGAGAGGCCAGATTGAGATGGTTTGGACATGTATTGAGGAGGAATAGGGGATATATTGGGCAAAGAATGTTGGAGATGGAGCTGTCGGGTAGAAGAGGTAGACCTCAGAGAAGGTTTATGGATGTAGTGAATGTGGACATGGAGATGGTTGGTGTGAAAGTAGAGGAGGCAATGGATAGGGCAAAATGGAGGCAGATGATCCGCTGTGACGACCCCTAAAGGGAGCAGCCGAAAGAAGAAGAAGTGGTATTAACATGTCGTATTACACACTGAACTGGTGATGACTGATTAAAAGCTTATGGTGACTGATTAAAAACTGGTGATGACTGATTAAAAGGAACAGACCAAGACAGCTTTTAAAGCTTTTTTATTCAAATAAAACCACAATACAACCGATAAGCTATGACATCTAGTACCACCCTGGAAGAATCAAACTGTGAATGTCACCAAAGAAAAAAAAAAGTACTTGGCTATCCTACAAAAGAAAACAAAAACTAAGCTACTCTTCCCTGGGCAATAAGCAAAAGTATATCTGGTGCTGCATCTCTTGTAAAACAAAAGTGCACAGGTAAAATACCAAGACTAAGCAACTTCTCTAATACAAGAGGCAAACTGTTGTAAATTAAGCTAAAAAAAGCACCACTAAAATACTTAAAATAAAAGCACACTCCCAGCAAGAGATTAAAAACACAAATTAAAGCACAACACATATGACCAGCCCTCTCTTTTAGATAAAATGATTTTTTTCTTTTCCTGCAGCTTTCTCTTGGCTACTGCCAATTTAATATGCTCAATAGGCCAAAAAGAGGCTGAGAAGGAGGCGCAAGAGCTCCCTCAGCTTGCATGTGGCAACCAACAGCATGATATTTCAAGCAAAAACACACTCTAGAAATGCAAGCTTACCTAACAATGTTGGGTGGGGGTGGGCAGATCAACTTAGGCCCAGTTCCATTTCACCCATCACTCCTACCACTTAGCCCTACCCCTCTGGTTTGAGTATCCGTGTCTAGGGGTAGGGTGTCCCAATTCTTGTTGAGATAGAGGGGTAGGGTGAAGTGTTAGGGCTCCATCGCCCTCCTAACTGCAGTTTTCAGAGACTCCAAAAAGAATGTTGTGAGAAAAAGAGAAAAACCCTCAAAATGGCTGCACAAGAGACCAAAGAAACCCACAAATATGAGTAATTGCATCATTAAAAATATTACATTAACCAATGTATTATCTTGGGTTAATGTTGTTTTGGTGTATTATGGATCTTTTCTTTATAACAAGCATGAAAAATTGCTAGTAGTGTCTGATGTCTCTGTAGTTAGGTAGCTAAATGTCCTGTTCCACCTTAAATAGTGCAGCAGTTCTGAGGTCTGAGGCGCCTGAATGTAACTGCCATTTAAGGTGGAACAGGAAAATTCGAACAAGCTGACGAATAGCTTATTCTGCAGGGAGTCACAATTCAGCACAACACCAATGTCGGAGTGGCTTCGCCCAATCTGTATTCGGCAGGTGTGGAGAAACTGTGACTTCAAATGAGGATATTGTCAGTCAGTGGAAAGAGCACTTTGAGGAACTCTTTAATCCAAGAGACATGCCTCCCTTGCTGGAATCAGGGCCAGATGTTTCTGGTGGGTCAAGCTCCATTTCCCTGGTGGAGGTCACTGAGGTAGTTGGCAAGCTCTTCAGTGCCAAGGCACCGGGGGTGGATGAGATTCATCCAGAAATGCCTAATGCTCTGGATATTGTGGGGCTTTCGTGGCTAACACACCTCTCCAATATTGCATGGACCTTGGGAACAGTACCCTTGGACTGGCAGACTGGGGTGGTGGTCCCCATTTTTAACAAAGGGGACTGGAGGGTGTTCGCCAACTACCGGAATATCACACTGCTCAGCCTCCCTGGGAAAGTATATACCAAGGTGCTGTAAAGGAGACTTCAACCAATAGTTGAATTAAGGAGGAACAATGCGGATTCTGTCCTGGCCGTGGAACATTGGGCCAACTTTTCACCCTATCGTGGATTGTTGAGGGGGCATAAGAGTTTGCCAACCCAGTCTACATATGCTTTGTGGACTTGGAGAAGGCTTGCAACCGTGTTCCCCGAGATATCTTGTGGGAAGTCCTCCGGGAGTATGGGGTGCCGGGTTTACTACTCCGGGCCATTGATCTCTGTACTCCTGGAGTGAGAGCTGTGTTCGTATACTCAGAATTAAGTCAGACCCTTTCAGTGTTAGCGTTGGACTCCGCCAGGATTGTGCCCTGTCTCCACTCCTGTTTGCGATATTCATGGACAGGGCGTCAAGGCGTAGCCAAGGACAGGAGGGCACTATGTATGGAGTCCAGAGGGTGGCAACAGTTGCTCTTTTGTTGTTACTCTTTTGGCTGGATGTTGTTCTTATGGCTGCATCACATGGATGCCTCCAGCATTCACTGGAGTGTTTTGCAGCTGAGTGTGAAGCAGTTGGTATGTGGATCAGCACCTCCAAGTCCGAGTCCATGGTCCTAGCCTGGAAAAGTATGGCATGCCCACTCCAGGTAAGGGGAAAGGATGCCCCAGGTGGAGGAGTTTAAGTATCTCGGGGACTTGCTCACGAGTGATGTGAAGAGGGATCATGAGATTGACTGCAGGCTGGGACAGGCGGCAGCATTAATGCGGTCACTGTGCTGGACTGTAGTGGTGAAGAGGGAGCTGAGCCATAAGGCGAAGCTTTCTGTTTACCGGTTGGTCTACATTCCCACCCTCACCTATGGTCATGAGCTGTGGGTAATAACGTAAAGAATGAGATCACTGATAGAACCAGCAGAAATGAGCTTCTTTGCAGGGCAGCAACTACTCTCTATTTGATAGGGTGTGGAGCTCAGCCATCCAGGAACAGGGTCGTCTGGGATTCTCTGCTCTCCCAATAATGACTAATGTCTGCAGGTCGTTCATTTTAAATGCAGGGCCATTTTCTTTTGAGATAAAATATCTTAGACCTGGAAGTCCTTATTTGGGTGTCTCTGAATATAAAGCACTGTGGAGAGAATAAACGCTCCTGATTGGCAGTTCAGTGTCGCATGATTTTATTTCATATAGGCTACAGAAGCACACGCTGTTAGTTGTTTATTATATAATGGGGGGAGATGTATACCCTGATAGATGTGTAGACCAGTGGTCGCCAACCCCCGGGCTGCGGCCCGGTCTGTGGATCAATTGGTACCAGGCCGCCCAAGAAATAATTAATTATTTCCGTTGTATTTATTGGCTGAGTCAACAATCTTCTATTTTGAAAAATGACCGGATTCTCTTGGTTACATCTCTGTCACTTGAGCGCCAAAAATTTAACCCACAAGCTAGCAAAATGAGTAAAAAACTGACGTCTTTGGAAATTTCTTTTCGAAGGGGAAAAGGCCCAGTGAAGAAACAGAAGAAGAGCCTACAACTTCCAAGAAAAGGAAAGCTTTTAACAGACAATACCAGGAGTTCTACTTGAAATATGGATTTGTTGTGACAGGTGACTTCCTAAGACCAAGCCCGCTCTGCATAATATGTGGCGAATGGCTTCTCTTATACACAGAAATAAGATGGTTTTCCAATGGAAATTGAGAATGTGTTTAAGGAATATTATAAAACTTTATATACACAACCACTTGCTTCTAGCGAAATTATGATAAGACAATTCCTCAACTCTCTAGATCTACCATCCATTGGTGAAATACAAAATGAACAACTTATGGCCACTATTACTCAAAAAGAAATGTATGAAGCTATATCCAGAATCAAAGCAAACAAATCCCCAGGTAACGATGGCTTTCCAGCAGAGTGGTATAGAATATTTAAAGAAGAATTAACCCCTCTACTAGTTTCTTCTTTTAATTGGACGCTTAAAAAAGGGCAACTGCCACCATCTTGGAAGGATGCAATAATATCATTAATTCCCAAGGAAGGCAAGGATCCAGAATATTGTAGTAATTACCGCCCTATTTCAGTTCTTAATGTGGACTACAAGATATATACCTCTATTATAGCAAAAAGATATATGACTTTTCTGCCAGAGCTAATTAATGAAGATCAAACAGGTTTTATTATAGGTCGCCAAACACAAGACAATATTAGGAGAACTCTACATATTATTGACTCAGTGCAAATGAGTCATGATAAGCCTCGATGCCGAGAAGGCTTTTGACAGTGTGAATTGGGGTTTTCTATATTTAGTGTTAGAACGATTTGGATTTAGTAAAGATTCAATTAAGTGTATCAAAACTTTATATCAAAATCCAACGGCCAGGATAAAAATTAATGGTAGTCTAACAGAAAGGATAACGCTCACAAGAGGTACTCGGCAGGGATGCGGCTTGTCACCGCTCCTATTCTCCATATATATTGAACCCTTAGCGCAAGCTATACATCAGAGTAAAGACCTACAGGGAATTACTATAAAAGGACAAAAGCATATTGTCAGCCTATTTGCGGATGATATCATAGTTTACTTAAGGAACCCTAATGCATGCTTCCCAAACCTGATGGAATTACTGAGTATATATGGAAAACATTCAGGTTACAAAATAAATGTTCACAAAACACAAATCTTGGCCTTCAACTATACGCCCTCTCAAGAAATCCAAAAGATGTTCCAACTGAAATGGGAAGCAAAAACAATAAAATACCTTGGTGTGTTTTTAACAAGAAATCTCTCCCAGCTTTTCAAAACAAACTACAACCAGATCCATGTACAGATCAAGAGAGATTTGGAAAACTGGTCCTTACTACCTCTGGATTTTAGTTCTAGATTTGAAATAATTAAAATGAATGTAGTTCCCAGACTTTTATACCTATTTCACTCACTTCCTATTAAAATACCCCAAGAAAGTTTCAACATTTGGGATAAAATTATTTCCAGATTCATCTGGAATGGAAAAAAGCCTAGAATAAAATACTCCACTTTACAGTTGCCCAGGGACAGGGGTGGGGTGTCACTGCCAAATCTTAAAGACTATTTCCAGGCAGCCCAACTGGGACCATTACTTAAATGGTGTGACGAAAATTATTATGCACGGTGGAAAGACATAGAGAAGACTGTATTGCAATTTCCAATCCAGTCCCTTCTTGGTAATATGAAACTTACAAAGACACTACAAGATTCAATAGACTGTATTAGTATTCATACATTAGATATGTGGTTTGATTTTATCAAACGATACAAATTAGGTAGACACATAAAACTATTAAGTTGGTTTGCCTACGATGAGAGATTCAAACCAAGCTTAATAGATTATAGCTTCAGACAGTGGGCAACAAAGGGCGTGACAGCAGTCTGTACAATTGTTAAAAATGGACATCTAATTAGTTTCCAGGAATTAAAAAAGAGTTATGGCCTGGGGGATAGAGATTTCTTTAGATACTTACAAATAAGGAACTATTTTATACAAACATATATTTTTACAAGGTGAGCAAATTTCAAGGTCTCTTAATGCAGTCATCGATGCTGTTGTAAAAACATATAGTGTAACAAAACTAAGGGCAACATCTCATCTCTATCATAGCCTGAGAGAATGTAATGCCTCCTCCACTGTATATATAAAAGTTAAATGGGAAAAAGAACTTAACATCAATATTACAGAGGAAGAGTGGGCTAAAATGTGCAGGGTGCCACACACTACTACTAATTCAAGAATATGGAAAGAATTTGGGTGGAAAAATCTGACTCGATATTTTATAACACCTGAAATAAAGAGTAAACAAATTGGGCAACATCAACCATGTTGGAGACTCTGTACAAATTTGGTGGCCAATCACACTCATGTCTTCTGGGAATGTGATAAACTACATTCTTTCTGGGAGAAAATAAATGATGGCATCAAGGACATTTTGGGCTACCCAATCCCCAAAGAATGCAAAGTTATGTATCTTAGTGATATAAATAACTATGTTTTAGACAGTGATAGGTATTTAACAAAGATTTTGCTGATAGCAAGCAAGAAAGCAATAAAGCGAAATTGGGGCAAATCGGACCCCCCCACTTATGAACAATGGGAAGAAATTGTTAGAGAAATTTATGTATTGGAAAAAATGACTTACCAGCTTCGACTGAGGGGAATAATTTTTGATAATAACTGGAGCAAATGGACAGTATACGACGTCACAGAAACAAACAAGGATGAATAAACTGGAATAAAAGAACTGTTAAACATACTGTAATCTTTAACACACAATCTTTCGACCTTTGGCAACCTGGGTGGATTTAATATTTTTATACTCTTATTTTGTTATGACATTATTACTGTTATCTTTTTTTTGTTGTTATTATTTATATATTATTTTATTATTATTTTTTTTTTTCCCCTTTATTTCTTCCGTTAAGGACACAGAGATCTTTAGTACTATGGATGGTGTTATAATTATCATTTGTATTTGTGTCTTAAATTTTTTTAAATGTTTTTTGTGCATATTGTGAAAAAAAATCTAAATAAACACTTAAGTATCAAAAAAAAAGAAATAAGATGGTTATCCAGAGGGAAATCGCTGGCCAGAGTGTTCGAATTACGAGAGCCCCTGCAAAGATTTCTCTCAGAAAAGAAGTGACCGCTGGCAGCACATTTCAGTGACGAGGAATGGCTCACAAAACTGGCTTACTTGTGCGACATATTCAGCCTGCTCAATGACTTCAATCTGTCACTTCAGGGGAAAATGACAACAGTCTTCAAGTTGGCAGATAAAGTAGCTACATTTAAAGCTAAACTGGATTTGTGGGGATGGCGCGTGAATAGGCGAATAGGTTAAAAGGCATATTGGACATGTTTCAAACATTAGCAGGGATTTTTTTGTGAGACTGAGCCTGAGCCTTCATTCTCACAGCTGGTGCACGATCACCTCTCTTTGCTTTTAAAAGAGTTTGAGCGCTACTTCCCAACCAAAAAGGACCCACGAACTGGCAAGGGATGGATCCGTGACCCATTTATCAACAAACCAGGTGAATCAACTGCTGGAGATTGCAAACGACGGCGGCTTTAAAAGTACTTTCGAGACAACAACTCTGCCGATGTTCTGGATTAAAGTCATGGCAGAATACCCGGAGATCGCCACCACAGCACTGAAAAACCTGTTGCCATTTCCGACAACCTATCTGTGTGAAGTGGGGTTTTCTGCAGTGACAGCAACCAAAACAAGACAACGGAGTAGACTGGACATAAGCAACACACTTCGGGTGTCATTGTCTCCAATTACCCCAGATGGGACCATCTCGTTGCAGCGAAACAAGCTCAGGGCTCCCATTGATTTAGCGTTATGGTTTGTTAAAATTTTCATGCACTTTATATTCATTTTTGTGGCATCTGTATTGTGGCGCAGCTGTTGAAAAATAACATTCATGGAGTGTATAACAATAAAAAATTTAACTGTTGTGTATGTATATTTAAATAATAAAGAATGAAATGCGGAATTGCTGGTTCTTGTTCTTTATTTTCTCCACGTGTATTTTTTATAACGTTTATTATTATTATTATTATTATTTATTATCATGTTTATTATATTCGCAATATAAACCATCTACGTTCACATTTGTGATGTGAAAATCATAATGGATAAATTCATCACAATCTGCTTGGTCTGGTGTTTAAACATGCTGTAATAATGCATTGCTGCTGCCATGGTTAAAGTCTGTTTTAAATATGCTGCCACCTACTGGCTGCTCTGCAGATTTCTGTAGATTTCTACAGTGTGATTGTGCTGTTCCTGTATTTTATTCAGCCTTTTGCTGCCCACATTTCACTGTACTGTCCTTATGTGTAACCACATGATTTGAAAGATTGGATATGGAGTGACTACATCAGAACATTAAAAGCTATTAAACAAACAGAAAGGGGCTCACCATGGAAATGAGGGGGGTGAGATATTTCCAGTATAGAATAAACATGAAATTACAGTTTACTGCACTGTGTGATGGACTGTGTAGTGGTCTGTTTAGAGAACTGTGTAGTGGACTGTGGAGTGACCTGGTAATTGAACTGTATAGTGGACTCTCCAGTGGCCTGGATTGTATTGAGTGCAGAGTGTATTGGACTGCCCCGTGGCCTGTTTAGTGCACTGTAATGGATTGTATTGTTGCCTGTTTAGTGCAATGTGTAGTGCACTGTGTTATGGCAGGTTAAGTGCAGCCTGTAGTGGACTGTCCTGTGGCCTGTTTACTGCTCTGTGTAGGGGACTGTCCAGTGGCCTGTTCAGCGCACTATATAGTGGACTGTCCAGAGGCCTATTGTCCTGTTTAGTGGACTTTATAATTATTTCTTGTTGCTACATTTACTTTTGACCCATGTCTGATTGTATCTTCAAAAAATAATGGTAAGGTCAGTTTGTATGTGGAACTCTCACTTTAGCGCCCCTTCTTTTTATTTGAAAGAAAAGGTTAGTTCCAGTGTAAATGGCTGTGAGTATGACTTAATTAAACTTTTATGTAATTTTATCACCATTCCCAAAAACAGAATTGTAACCGTAGAACAAGTGCAGTGAAAAAGTGTCTTTACAGTGAGATTTGTATGACGTGTCACTGCTGTAGTAACAAAACCACCAAAAATCACCAAAAATGGCACTTTCACAGGAGAAGGAAAAAACTTTAACTTTCAAAGGAGGTTAATGGAACAAGGTTGTATTTCAAGTCCCTTTGTAGTCTTTCTATTGGTCCATTTATCACAAAATTTTGGCATGTTTAAAGAGTCATGAGCACTTTCAAAATGCTGTAAAAAAGTACAAAATGACAAAAATAGAGATTCAATATTTCAGTTTTTGTGATATCAACACTGAACCAGTTCCAGAATGTTTGACCTGCTCAACAACGATGCATCGTATACAGCTTTTTGATTGTATGCATTTTGTCCTATATGAATGACTAGCAGAACCATGCAGCCAAAAGTCTATGCACCCCCTCTTATGTCACCGTAATACAAGTGTACTAACCACATCATGGTATCCGTGTGGGATATGATATCAAATGCCTAGCAACCACCTGGGAGACCACACGTGCCCAAACACGTGTGTGTGTGTGTGTTTGTGTGTGTGTGTGTGTCTCACTGTATATCCAGCCCACAGCCAGAGACTGAAACAGTCAAAAACAGAATGCAGGTCCCATTACAGATGTAATAATCAATAATGTGTGTGCATGTGTGTGTGTGTGTGTGTGTGTGTGTACCTGTGTACACTCATGCACAATTACACTTTAGAATTAAAACTTGGTAGATTTTGTTAGAATTCGTTGGAATTTGTCAAAAGCTGTCAAAATTTGTTTAAAACATTTTTTTTATTTTACAGAATTTGTTAAAATATGTAAGAATTTCTTAAAATTTTTGGTAACATTTTATTTGAAGGATACCTACATAAGGACTTCATAACGCATTCATAAGCACTAAATAATGTGTACTACTTGAACATTTATTAAGTGCTTATGTCGGTTCTCGCAACCTGACATAAGATGTTTTATGAAATATATGACATTGTACTGACATAATAAGAATAAACGTTGAACATATTTACAGCACTAAACACATTTAAAACACTATACATAACTATTTATGTCAGCATTCTTAAGATGACATTGTACTGATATCAGGTTAAATATGCCGGGAAACCACCCCCTCTTCGACTCCATGGTGTTCATAAGGTGATTGATGCAATTATGTATATTTGTTTAAAACAAATTCTGATCAAATTTCTCAGAATTTGTTGGTATTGGAATTGGTGGGAATTATTGTATAGTTTTAGAATTTGATGGATTTTAGAATTTTTCAGAATTTGTTTCAGCTTGTTGAAATGTGTTAGAATTTGTTTGAACTTGTTTGTCATGCTTTCCCTGGAACTGAACTCCATTGGTGATTACATGATTGTCACATCACCATTCACAGCCAATCATCGATCCCCTTCAACTGAACACTAATCTGATGCACCTGTCTTGTTTGTCATATTACCTGTGATAGATATTATTTAAAGCCTATCCTCTAATGGGACTAATCACAGTCAGGGGGAGGTTTCACTACGAGCAAGGCAGCAAATGGGACCAATCACAATCAGGGGAAGGTCTTGTATGAGCATATGGTAATCATAGAGCACATGGTAATCATAGAGCTGTATTATAAAGCTTATGGTGATCATAGAGCTGTATAATAGAGCACATGGTGATCATAGAGCTGTATAACAGAGCATATGGTGATCATAGAGCACATGGTAATCATAGAGCTGTATGATAGAGCATATGGTGATCATAGAGCATATGGTAATCATAGAGCATATGGTGATCATGGAGCTGTATGATAGAGGGGGACTAGAAGAGGAACAGGGGCACCCCACAGGTCACCACAAGTGCCAAATACAGCACTTGGAACGTCCCTGAGAACAACCAAGAATATCATGTATGTTTCAGACACCGTACTGACCTTCTGAAGAGCCACAAAACTTACTGACCTGTAGAATAAAACTAAATATTCTGTCTCTGTTTGTTTTATAGGCACTGGGAAGTGAACACACAGCCAGTATCAGCAGCCTTATATGATGTTTCAAAAGCTGTTCATTAGATCATAGTACAGCTTGTTCCAGTCTAAACAACACAGGTTGTGGCATTTCCCAAGGATCTATATTGGGGCCATTATTGTTTGTGTTTTCTGGCAGCAAAGAGTGTCCTTTTTTGTTTTCTTCAACAGCCGTTCTTTCTGATAAATTTGCCCTTCTTTAAACTGTGAATTATATAATATTAATTAATCAGCTAATCAGCTAAATTATCCTTTAACATTTAAAAACAATATATTCATACATACTTTTCAGCCCTAAAAATAAAAAGGCATTTATGCACTTCGACCACAACCCCAGCCAGAGAGCTGACCCCATCCTCCAGTAAAAATACGGTCACTACAGTAAACTTACAGAATGCAGGGAACTGCAGTGGAACTTCTTAGAACTTCCAGCATCTATTGTCATATGAGCTATGAAACTACAAGGAATCTGATTTTTTTTTTTGCTTTTTTGTGGTTTTAGATAGTAAATTCAATATCTGTACGGAGACCCCTGGTTCCCATCATAACCGCTGTAAGGACATCTGAGCTGTTAAGGATGAGCAAATGTTTGAGGGTCATTGTCCCCTTCAAGACTTTTTTTGGGTTTATTTGGGCTACTGTTCTGTTTTCCTGTTGATCCTTCCTCTCATCCTGGAGCTTTAGTGTGTTATTTTAGACCAAAATATCCAAAAAGAGAAGAACAGAGCTGAACAAACTTCAGTTACAATATAGTTTCTTATTCCTCATCTTCAGATTTGAATTTTAGAAGCTGGATTTGAATTTTATGACCTGGTCATTTTATTCCCATAATTTAAAAATGTGTCAACTTCAAGGCAAATGGACCAATAGAAACTGTTTTTACTTTATTCATAAGAAGCTGGAGAATAAGAATCAGCACAGGAACGGAGGTTTGTTCAGCTCTGTTCTTCTATTTTTGGATCTTCTGGTCTAAAATAACACACTAAAGCTCCAAAGTGAGAGGAGTGACCATGAAACCAGAACAGGAATTGAACCAGCAAAGCAGACTGAAATTAAACCTGAGAAAGAGAATGAACTAAATGTTATCAATGTAATAGAACTGAGGGGGCAGTAGATCACTGCACTCACTGATTACTGGAGTAGAGTTGAAAATGTTATAAATACTCAAATCCATCAAAATTGGGCTTAAGATAATGGAACTGAGTAAACAGAACAAGGTTCTGCATCACTGACTGTATGTAGATCTTGAAGTGAACCTGTGTGTTCTTACCTCCTCCGTTCCTGTAGCAGAGGCAGGGGAACCTCCACACATTTCCCAGACATACCACGTTCCCCGCCTCTGCCAGAAGGAACCCCATCTTACTGGCCCAGTGCCCTTGCTCCTCCACCTGTCCATCTGCTCCCTTCATCTCCTCTCGGTTCTCTTACTGCTTCACCAAATCCTCCTGTAGAACAGAGTGAGGTAACAGATCAATGTATATAAACTTGATTTATATACAGGCCAGAACAAGGGTCATATCAGAAAGACCTTCAAATGTCCTGAGTCACTGTGAATAAAACAGACTAAAATGAACGCCCAGAATGACGTTCTAACAAAATGATCGTCCAGAATGACGTTCTATTAAAATAAACGTCCAGAATGACGTTCTAACAAAATGAACGTCCAGAATGAAGTTCTTTTAAATTGAACGTCCAGAATGAAGTTCTAATAAAATGAATGTCCAGAATGACGTATTAATAAAATGAATGTCCAGAATGAAGTTCTAATAAAATGAACGTCCAGAATGGCGTTCTAATAAAATTAATGTCCAGAATGAAGTTCTAATAAAACGAACGTCCAGAATGAAGTTGTGACTAAATGATCATCCAGAATGACATTCTAATAAAATGAACGTCCAGAATTATGTTCTAATAAAATGAACGTCCAGAATGATGTTCTAATAAAATGATCGTCCAGAATGAAGTTCTAATAAAACGTTGGGTAAAATGGGGTAACAAAGTGTCAGAGAAACAGATGGACTACAGTCTATAACTGTAGAACTACAAGTGCACCTATACAGTAAGTGGAGCTGATAAAATGGACAATCAGCGTAGAAACAAAATGCAGCACATGTGTATGTTCAATATTTGATATATTAGATTTCGGCCAGGTGGTGGCGCTGTGGTTCTCCAGCCCAAGTAAAGCGGAGAAGAAGATGCCCCACGCCTCCGCGGGTCTGCGGTCTTGGAGACAGAGGAGCAGGAGCTGCTGGGGAGGAGGTTCCTCAGAGATCACTGGAGAACGCTTACAGATCTTCTGGTTTTAATAGACGCGACGTAAAACAGGTACGCCAGAGTTTTCCGTTTCATCTTAAATGGTGCAGCAGTTACATTGTAGCGCCTCAGCCATCAGAATGCAACTGCTGCACCATTTAAGGTGGAACGGAAAATTCTTTGCCAAGTTCGTTTGATGATCTTTACTGATGATTTTCATGCTTGTGTTTGATTGACAGTAGATACATGTTTAAACCCCCGCAGCGCGTGCGTGTCGGTGCTTTATTGTCTAATAAACTCTGTGCCAGAGTAGATGACGTCATGCCGGATGTGGAGACTGAAATGAGTGCATGTCGAGTTTAATGAAGCTGGTGGTCCTTCCTGACCCCTCACTCACCGCCCCCCCCCCACCCGACCTCCTGCGACCAGGGGTGCACAAACCTTTTGTCTTGGGGGAGGGGCCAACTGAGACTGACACCTAAAGATGGTTCTTCAAGGGTTCATCAGGAAAGGCAGTGGTTTAGTTCAGACCCATGGGTTCTATATAGAACCGTCTGCATGCTTAAAAGGTTCTGAAGAGTGATGGAGAATGTGCTGTGTATGGTTCTGTGTAGAACCTCAGTGAAAATGGTTCTGTATAGTATTGGTTTTTTTTGGTTTGACACATTCTCCATTTCACCATGCACAGAACCTTTTCAGGAAGCAAATGGTGTTATATAGAACCACTGTCTTGGAGGCACATCTCTTTAAAATGAGTATAGAACCATTTGAGTGATTAAGTGGTTCTTTGCATGGTCATATGGTTCTTCAGATTGGTGGAGAATGTGTTGTATATGGTTCTATGTAGCACCAAAAAGGGTTCTGCTGTTATTATGATGTCAAGCTTGTAAGACCATTTAATCATGTGGTTCTTTGAGTGCTCATGGTTTTATATTGAATCATGGGTCTTTACTAAAGGACCCTTGAAGAACCATCTTTTTAAGTGTGAATATCTGGTTACTTAAATGCTGAACAGTGCATTTGTAAAATAGAAAAATAAGTTATAAAAACACTTTACAAAAAGATGGTTCTTTGAAGGTTCTTTAGTCAAGAAAAAGGTTCTATAAGGAACCATGAATGCTTAAAGAACCATTTGCATGATTAAAGGGTTCCTTGCATCATGAAGTTATTCTTCAGATTGATGGGGAATGTGCATGAATGTGCTGTAGATGGTTCTCTATAGAACCATTTTGAAAAGGGTTCTAAGTAGCACCAAAAACTGTTCTTCTATTATTGCAAGCTGGACATCGTGTCAATAGAAGAACCCTTTTGGGTGCTGTACAGAACCAAAGTCAAAAAGGTTCTGTATAGAACCACCTACAGCACATTCTCCATCAATCTCAACCTTTAACCATGCAAACATGTTCATTTAGTGTTTATCATTTTCTTTGCTGAAGAATCATCTTTTTTAAGAGTGTAGTATAAAGTGCTTGTTGTCTCCTTGGGTGTGTGTGTGTGTGTGTGATCCTTCTGTAGTCAGAGAACATCGCATCCTAGTTTGTTAGAATATTTAGAAGTTTTAGAGATGATTCTAATTCCAGTTCCAGGTGATGGGAATCAATTCCAAGAATGGCTTTACATTAAGACTGCAGCATATTGATGGAAAGAGAGGGGGACTGGGGTCTCAGCAGTGGAGAAATATTGGTTAATGATCGCACTTCTATATTGATTAGAGCTCTGAGACAATCTGCTTGATCAGTCCAGTGGAAAAAAGGTGAATCGATTCATCGATCAGTAACTACAACAACAGCGCTTCGTCTCAGCATCCTAGCATCAAGTCCCCCCTCTGAGGAGCATACAGATGGACTCTGGGCTGGCAGCCCAAATCCAATGTTTAGTAAATGCAGATTGTATCCAGATTGTTTCTTTGTTATCTGGACAGGAGAAAGCCACATGAAACCAGATTTTCACAAATCAGATCCAAACTACATTTTGAGGTGGTTTCAAATGCGACTCCAGTCTCATATTTACAGACTTGTCTCAGTCTGGATGCTCTGGACGCTCAGATCAGATATCAATGTCTCCTACGTCACTCGCCACACTGCAAACAGCAACACTGTCAAATCCAGAGTGATGAAGTTTTGGGATTGAAGACGAGCTCCAGAGATACATGATGATGGAGAGAGTTCTGAGAGTTTGGAGGGGAGATGATGCTCCTGCATCTCTCCTGCATCCACGAAATCCCGTCACCAGCATAGCTACATAGTTACTGACGCCTACATCATTACCACGGCAACCCATACAAGTAGACTGGTGTTGTCTGGATATACAAATCGGGTTTCACCACTTGCAGATAACAGAGCAGCGCATTCCCAGTTTGGATCTGCCTCTTGTTTTGCCTGCCTGTGATTTGACCTCTTTCTGTTTTGTGAGCTTTGGGTGTTGGACTGTCGCAAATAAAGCCATTTCACACCTGTAACCTCCTATGTTACACCTAGCATTAAAAATGAGAAAATAAATTACAGAGGTAACCATGACGATACAGCTCTGATTCAATCTGCTGATTAAATATCTGTGCAGACCTCACTGGCTCTGTTTAAAATTGTGAGGAAAATAACAGTGGAAAAACATACTAAGGTGACACAAGCTAGTCAGGAAGCTAACACTGTCATTAGAATTGAGGTCTAGCTGTCTTTCAAGTAAGTGGAGCGTGAACTACACCTATAGAACCTCAGTTATGTTAGTTATTGTTTGGTTGGTTCTTGTTTTTAAAGCTTTGTTTTTTGTTTTTGTTTGTTCTTTTTATCCAGAAACAAAACAAACTTTATCATACTTTGATGCATTTTCCATTTTCTTTTTTTTCCCCTTTTCTTTTCCAGAAAATAATGATGTCCTGTTGCGAGTCACCTCCTGCTCCTAGTGTCAACCTTCCTACGCAGCTGAAATCTACTTCTGCAAACATGTCAGGAGATGCCTCCGAAGAGGAATACCACCTGCAGCTGACATCAGAGGAGATTAAATGTGAAAACATTGAGTCCGGAATAAGCTCCAGCACTCCGGAAGAGTCGTCCATTACCGTCTATGCCAAGACATCTCCCAGACAAACGAAGACCAGTGCAGACAAGAAGAGAACTCACCACTGCTCAGATTGCGGGAAGAGTTTTATTCAGCTATGCCATCTCCAAGTTCACCAACGCATTCACACCGGAGAAAAGCCGTATCCCTGCTTGGAGTGTGGAATGAGATTTAATCTGCAGAGTAATCTCTCAAAACACAGGCGCATTCACACTGGAGAGAAACCGTATACCTGCTCAGAGTGTGGGAAGAGTTTCCGAGAAAGAGGTACCCTGAAAAAACATGAGCGCGTTCATACGGGAGAGAAACCATACTGCTGCTCAGTGTGTGGAAAGAGCTTCAATCAACAAAGTAGTTTTCAAATCCACCAGCGAATTCACACCGGAGAGAAGCCATATGACTGTGCGGTGTGTGGAAGAAGTTTTAGGGACCGAGGAACCCTCAAAAAACACAAGTACGTCCACACAGCAGAGAAGCCGTATCACTGTTCAGACTGTGGAAGGAATTTCAGTCAGCAGGGTACCCTCCAAAAACACCAGCGCATTCACACAGGAGAGACACCGTATCACTGCTCGTACTGCGGGATGCGTTTCAAACAGTACAGTAGTCTCCACCTGCACCTGTACAGTCACATAGAGGAGAAGCCGTACTGCTGTTCAGAATGTGGGAAGGGTTTTACTCTACAGACAACTCTACAAAGACACCAGAGAATCCACACAGGAGAGAAGCCGTACTATTGCTCTGAGTGTGGGCGGAGCTTCAGGCATTCCAACACTTTAAAGAAACATAAGTGCATTAAGGTTGATGTGAGAACTCCTGACATTCATGACACTCATGATTCGTGAGAAGTGTAGCTTATATTGGAATCATCTAGACCTGTTCTTAGTGACAGTTAATCAAGTTACCCATTGATGGTGAAAGGTCGCTGGTTTGAACAAATAACATTTATTTATTTCAACCGTTTTAAAGTTCAGTGTGTTCTCTACTCACTACATAGAGATGCTACAGGTCAGGATCTTCTTCTTGATACCAAGCAGTGATGCTGCAGGTCATGACAAGCTGTACAATACCAGACTGCAATGCTACAGGTCAGAATTCTCCTTATAATATCACACAGTACTTCTACAGGTCAGGGTGTTCTCTACAAGACACTACACAGTGATGCTGCAGGTTAGAATGTTCTACAAGATACCTGACAAGGATTCTACAGAAGCCCTTAGATAGCAGACAGTGGTGCTACAGTTTAGGATGTTTTCCATGACACCACACAGTAATGCTACAGGTCAGTATCTTCTTGATACCAGACAGTAATGCTACAGGTTAGAAAACTTCCATGAGAGCAGATAGTAATGCTACAGGTCAGGATCTTCTTGATACCAGACAGTAATGCTACTGGTTAGAAAACATCTATGATACCAGACAGTAATGCTACAGGTCAGGATCTTCTTCTTGATACCAGATAATAATGCTACAGGTTAGAAAACTTCTATGATACCAGACAGTAATGCTACAGGTCAGGATCATCTTCTTGATACCAGATAATAATGCTATTGGTCAGGATCTTCTTCATTCCAGGCAGTAATGCTACAGGTTAGGAAACCTCTATGATAGCAGATAGTAATGCTGCAGGTCTGGATCTTCTGCTAACGGACAGTGATGATACCAGTCGAGATGTTCTCCTTGATACCAGACAGTGATGCTACAGTTCAGATCATTCTGTATAGTATCATACAGTGATGGCACAAGTAAGGATAAGAGTGGGTGATATTATAGTGCAGTGGTCCTACAGGTCAGGATGTTCTCTAAGATACCAGACAGTAATATTTAAGGTCAGTAAGTACTCCTTGATACCAGACATTGATGCTGCAGGTCATGATGTTCTCTTTGATTCTTTGATGATGGACAGTGATGTTACAGGTCAGGTTGTTGTCTGTGATGCATCTTTAGAATCGTAGGTGTGTGAATGCTAATTCTTTTCAGTCTTTTAGAAAGTAAGAACCTTGTGCCTTTATCACCGGCTTAGGGAGCATGAGAGATCATCATTGATGTGCACTCCCAGGAACTAGAAGTACTGCTGATGAGCAGAACGTTGTGAGCCACAAACATTCTGACATCAGCAGTCATCTCATTTGTCTTGTTGACATTTGTAGATTGGAGATTTGTTCTTGCACCAGACCTCCCTCTGTCCAGCTTTCCTCTGTAGGCTCTTCACTGTTGATGATGATGCCCACAGTGATTACTGTGATATGTGGCAATATATTCAGCGATGAGGAAGGAGTACAACAGAGATCTCTGTATACAATTCTGGGGGGGTTCCAGTGTTTAGGGAGATGATTTGGTGCAGCAAATTGTACAGCAGCAAATATGCTATGGTCAGAAAAACGTATATCTGCAAAGTGCACCTGTGCATTAGGTCTATCTCATAATCTGGCAGCTCAGTGTACAAGGTTTTTGGAGTAGGTGCAAATTGTACTAAAGCCTAGGAACCCCAAGGAAGTCAATGGAACAGTAAGACTACAAACTAAATAACATGGTTCTTCAGGGGTTGTTTAGTAATGGAAATGGTTCTGTTTGGCACTACCAGTACTATGTAGAACCATTTCATGCTTAAATTTGTGAAATGGTTCCAGTGAAGAATGTGTTGTCCTATTGTTACACGCCTTGACATTTATACAGTAGCAGAACCATTTTTGGTGCCATATAGAACCATTTTCAGAAAGATTGCATATAGAATCACGTACATCAGTCTTCATCAGTCTGAAGAACCATTTCACTATGCAAAGGACCAATTAAGCATGACATGGTTCTAGGTAGAACTCATGGTTCTATGTAGAACCATTGCCGTAACTAAAGAAAATAAAGACGAAACTATAGAAAACCAAGGGAGGGGGAATCCTCACTATCAAGAAGTGAAACCATGAAGAAGCAAAACGTAATTAGTGCAGAAAATCTGATGGCTACTGTAGGTTATACAACACGCTTGGACAGGGAGGGGTGATGGAGGGGACTCAGCTGGTTGCAATCTGCAAACTCACCACTAGATGACACAGAATCTTACTGCACCTTTAAAAATGTATTTAAATCAGAATATATTTGAATATTTGTCAAACAAGGAAGCAGCCGTGTATATTCTCTGGATGCTGTATGTGTCTACAAAAAAAAATGTTTTTTTAAGAATCTTATTTTCTTTTCCTGCTTCTGTCAAACTTCAAAACTTTTCTGACAAGTTCAAAAAAGATCTGACAAGGACTCATTTTTATTACTAAATTACCATGTTGACTGTTTTTACATTAACACTTTTAGCTGATGTACTGTTTACATTTAAGTGAATTCATGTTTTGTTTTTCTTCACCTAGTGTTTGTGATATATGATATATCTTATATATATCTTAGTTATATATTAATTAACTATCCAGAATGGATATATAAATGATTTTTATCTCAAAATGTACCTCAGTATTTTTTGTTTGCTGGCTTTGTTACTAATTTATATATCTTGATGCAAGTACACAGCAAATATCAATAAACTTTTTCTTAAAAATTAAAACCTTCTGCAGTTTTATTCTTTTCATACTAACGTGCATGATTGTATATAATAAATAAGCACATGCCGTATGGGGAAATATGCCCCATACGAATATAAATTCAATCGGTAGCAGCCTCTATACAGGATTGCTTTCTTTCTACTTCTTGCCATGATTGTTTTTATACAATGTTGCAAAATAGAAATTAAAATAAGCATGAAAATAATGTTTAAACCATTTTTCAAAGGGTTTTACACATGACACAGACCATAGGTACACCCTTATGGTTCTTCAACAGTTCTTTCTCTTCATGGTGGAGGGATACATGCAGGGCGCTGTGAGGGAAAATAGTCCCCAAAGAAAACGTATTATTCCAGATTTTCCACTATTTTCCATCAACATTCCATATAAACTCCGAAGACTTGTGTAGGTTCACTGGTGGTTCTGGATGGTAAATAAAATGTCCATATCTGTGTTGTAGTCATGGCGACACCTGGTTCCTATCACCACCACTGTAAAGACGTCTGAACTGTTTCACACCAAACCCCTCATCTCATACACTGAATTATGGGGGAATTTGGAAACAGAACGGTTAAGCAGGATCAGACACTCGCCGAGATGCTGTATGTCTGCAGGATGAAGGTGGAGATGAAGAGATTTATTGAGCTTTATTGAGCGCTGTGGTTAGTAATGTACATGGGGGCTTTTACTGCAATTAAACTCATATATCACAAGGCAGGCCTGCAGAGTTATCGGTGTGATGGAGGCGATACTGACGAAGCTGAAGTTAGCTTCTTATTTGAATTGTCTGTTTCGCCTTAATTCAAGGATCGGCAACCCAAATATTAAAAGGAGCCATTTTGCCCTTTCAGCAAAAATCAAACCTTCTTGGGAGCCACAACATTTTATGTCCATTTTACCATCTTGGCTGTAAATGTGGCTGTGTATGTTCTGACTAAACGTTCTGACTTAAGACTAAAAATACATGAAAACACAGACTTACTTTGCTCTGCTTTAAGCTTCAGCTCAGCTAGAGCTGCTTTTCTCACATCTCCAACAGGAAACCTTTCCACTAAAGTAGAACAGTTTCTCGTAAAGTGACTCAAAGTTCGACTTTTTACGAGGCTGAAGTTGCTTCTCTTACGCCAATATCATTGTTTGAATCTTCCTGCTCCACCTTAAATGGCACCTGAGCTGCTAGAATGTAGCTGCTGTACAATTTAAGGTGGAACAGGAGAATTTTTTCTTGTTGCAGATTAAACGTATCAGGAAACCAGCTGGAGTGACTATAAACACTAATAAGTCCATTCATCTCCAAATTATTGATGTTTGTGTTAAATCTCTCTCTTTGCCGTTTTGTAACTGCTAGCTGGGCTACACTGTTGTCTGTGTCGCTATGGTGATCAACAGTCTGCGCTGATCTTCAGGGTTAAAGGGTGAATCAGCAGTTCTACATTAACTCCAGCGTTTAAGACCATTTACTGTTAAACTGTGTTGAACGATCAGCAGAGCTTTATTTGACTGTAAAGGAGGATTATTTTATATACTAATCTAATTCTGATGTGGAGCCACAACAGGACAGTAAAAGAGCTGCATGCAGGTCTGGAGCCACGTGTTGCTGACCGCTACCTTAAATGGTACAGCAGTTCCATTCAGGCGTCTAAGGGCCTGTTCACACCAGCCAGCACAGTTTTTTCAAACAGTAAAAATGGATGTGTTTTTAACACTGAGAACCGAGGGATTATTTAACCCCTGCAAAGACACAGCAGCAACATGTACAAATAAACTCCTATTTGGACGGTTTTACTGAATGCAGTGAAATAATGAAGTTTTCAGATTTTAGATATTTATAGTGATAATGTTTTGATCTATTAAAACTCAAGACATTAATAGAGGCCGTAATAAACTAAGTGTACACACAAACAACATTTATAGGGTTCTTTAATGAGGGAGGAGTCCATCCCAAAGCCTAACCCTGTTCTTATTGTGTATCTGGATGGCAGTTCCGATGAACATTAGTTTGGGCTGCAACCATGATGACGGAGCTCTGATTGGTCAGCCTGTTTTTTTTCATGCTCTGATTAATGATTTTACTCAGCTTTGCTGTCTGTCAGTTTAGGAGTCTGAGATTCTGCATGATTAAATGGTTAAAATGTAAACAAAGCTTTTATTGTGTGTGTGTGTGGTGTGTGTGTTTTTGTGTCTGTATGTGTGTGTGTATGTATTGTGTGTGGGTTTGTGTGTCTATGTGAGTGTGTGTGTATATGTGTGTCTGTGTGTGCATGTGTGTTTGTGTGTGTGTTTATGTGTATATATATATGTGTGTGTGTGTGTGTGTGTGTGTTTGTGTCTTTGTGTGAGTTGTGTTTGTGGTTTGACCTTTTTTTTCCCCTGTATATTCTCAAAGATGGAGAGTAACAGCCTGACTGCCCGTCCGGTTGCCATGGAAACCGTCTCCGTGGTAATTGAGGAGGTGATGGCGAACTCGATGCCTGGAGAGGGAACACACACACACACACACACATATTTCTTTTATTTGGAATAGAGATTTGTGCCTCAGTGATTTTTTATTTTATTGTATAATTTTAATATATTGTTATTTTTAAGAGAGATCAGTGAGTGTTCTACAGAAAAGAAAAGACTATAACAAAAAAATCGATCAATGACGCAGTTGATTTCTACAATAAAACTCTGAGCAGTATTTTTGATCTTCACGCTCCTGTTAAAACCAGAACCTTCTCTCGTTCAGCCCCCTGGTTCATTGATGAGCTAAGAGAAATGAAGGCAGCCGGGCGCGCACTTGAGCGTTGTTACAAAGCCTCTGGCCTCACTGTTCACAAGTTAGCGTATTGGGAACAACAAAAAAAAGCCTACTCAAGATCCATTATGGAAGCACGGTCACAGTTTTATGGAAACATCATCAAAAACAGTAAGGGGAATTCTAAGCAGTTATTCACCACTATCAACCATCTCCTGAAACCACAAGCCCCCTCACTCAATTCGTTCTGCTATCTCGACCTTCTCCACTCTACCTGTGCAGGGTGCTTACTCACAGTCTGAGGTCTCCCAGCCCCTAAACAGTTTTCTGGAAGTCTCACAGCAAGAGGTTGAAGGCATTATCAGGAAGATGAAACCTTCCACCTGTGCCCTTGATCCCTTTCCTACCTCTCTGGTAAAAGCAAACATCTCTGCCTTAAGTCCTCTGATTACCACTGTAATAAAGCACTCTCTCCAGGCTGGGCTTGTTCCATCTTCTACTCTTTGAACCAGAAGTCTTTGCAAATTATAGGCCCATCTCCAATCTTCCCTTTCTTTCTAAAGTACTGGAAAAGGTAGTTGCCGCCTATCTTCAGGACCATCTTAAATGCAATAACCTTTATGAAAAATTTTCAGTCTGGTTTCCGCTCTGCTCACAGCACAGAAACAGCTTTGGTTAAGGTCACAAATGACCTTCTGATGGCAGCAGAAGCTGGCTCACCTTCCCTCCTCATCCTCCTGGATTTGTCTTCTGCGTTTGACACTGTTGACCATGGCATACTCCTCAATCGGCTTCATCACACCATTGGTCTCACAGACTGGTTTCAGTCTTATCTGACTGACAGAACAGAATACTTAACATATGGAAAGGCAAGATCCCAGACACACACTGTGTCCTGTGGAGCCCCCCAGCGGTCAGTCCTGGGCCCCATCCTCTTTACTATATACATGCTTCCCCTTGGCCATGTCATTAGTCACCATGGAATTTCATTCCACTGCTATGCTGATGAAGTACAACTTTACCTTCGAAATGATGCAAACCCCTGTGTAGCCTCTTCATCGTCAACGCCATCATCACAATTTGCTGCCTGTCTAGAAGATATTCAGGTGTGGATGGAACACAACTTCTTCCAGTTGAACAGTGCCAAAACAGAGGCAATCATGATTGGTACCCCACATCAGACTCAGTCAACCTTTATAACCAGTATTACATTCTCTGGCCACAACATTCCACTCTCCTCATCAGTCTCCAATCTTGATGTGAGGTTTGACCCTCAACTCACTTTCGAGGGCCATATAAAACACCTCTGCAAGATCTCCTTTCACCACCTCAGAAACATTGCCAAACTTCGCCCCACTCTGACTGTATCTGATGCTGAAAAACTGGTCATGCTTTTATCTCCTCCAGACTCGACTACTGCAATGCACTTCTCATTGGAATTCCTGGCAAGAGTCTCAAGAGGCTACAATACATTCAGAACAGCGCTGCTAGGATCCTGATGAGAGTGCGTAAATATGAACACCCATCCTCTGTTCTCTTCACTAGGTTCCCATCTCTGCCAGGATCGAATACAAGGTTTCCCTCCTCACCCACCATGGCATTTATGGCCATGCTCCTACATATCTGAAAGAACTCCTCACCCCACTGACCTCATCACAATCCCTTCATTCTATGAACACAAATCGCCGCCTCCCTCCCAGAACTAAACTCCGCAGCTATAGGGCACCAGGCCTTCTGTTCTGCTGCTCCTCGCTTATGGAATGCTCTCCCTGACCATCTGAGGGCACCACAGTTGAGTGAGAGTTTTAAAAAAGGACTTAAAACCTTTCTCTTCAGCAGAACTTATAACCTTTGATCTTCCTATGGAGTGTAAAGATGTTTTATAGTAGTTCTTTGATTTCATTGAAATGCTTCTACTGTTTAGCACTTTGAGATTTGCTTAAAATGTAAGTGCATTACAAATAAAATGTATTATTATTATTATTATTAATATATATTTTGGCCATAATATTTTTAACGTTTATTTTTAAAAACAAGTGTTTTGTATTGTTTCTTGTAGGGTGGGTCACCTTTTTAAGAAGTGTTTTTAAAAGTGTATGTTTTTTATTTAAACAGGGCTTGTACCTCTTTCATGGTCATAACAGATTATATTTATTTACTTCTTTTGTAAAATTCTTTTTGGGAAGTGACTGTTACTTTTATATTGTATTTTTAAGAGACATCAGCCTCCAGATAGAGATGAAATCTATCAGCAGATGAGATGTCTAAATGCGACAAATGACTTACGGATGTACGGTTCACTGCATGTTTAAGGAAACGTGAGTGTTTGAAGGAAGCGTGAGTGTTTGAAGGAAACGTGAGTGTTTGAAGGATATGTGAGTATTTGAAGGAAACGTGAGTGTTTAAAGGAAACGTGAGTGTTTGAAGGAAACGAGTGTTTGAAGGAAACATGAGTGTTTGAAGGAAACGTGAGTGTTTAAAGGAAATGTGAGTGTTTGAAGGAAATGTGAGTGTTTGAAGGAAACGTGAGTGTTTGAAGGATATGTGAGTATTTGAAGGAAATGTGAGTGTTTAAAGGAAACGTGAGTGTTTGAAGGAAACGAGTGTTTGAAGGAAACATGAGTGTTTGAAGGAAATGTGAGCGTTTGAAGGAAACATGAGTGTTTAAAGGAAATGTGAGTGTTTGAAGGAAATGTGAGTGTTTGAAGGACATGTGAGTGTTTGAAGGAAACGTGAGTGTTTGAAGGAAACATGAGTGTTTGAAGGAAACATGAGTGTTTGAAGGAAATGTGAGTGTTTGAAGGAAACATGAGTGTTTGAAGGAAACATGAGTGTTTGAAGGAAATGTGAGTGTTTGAAGGAAATGTGAGTGTTTGAAGGAAATGTGGGTGTTTAAAGGAAATGTGAGTGTTTGTAGCAAATGTGAGTGTTTGAAGGAAATGTGAGTGTTTAAAGGAAATGTCAGTGTTTGTAGCAAATGTGAGCGTTTGAAGGAAATATGACCATTTGAAGGAAATGTGAGCGTTTAAAGGAAATGTGAGCATTTAAAGGAAATGTCAGTGGTTGAAGAAAACGTCAGTGTTTGAGGGAAACGTGTGCTATGAGGAAATGTGGGTGTTTGAAGGGAATGTTTTAAAGAAATTTGAAGGTTTGAAGGAAAGTTGTGTGTTTAAAGGAAACATGAGTGTTTTAAAGAAAATTGTATGTTTAAAGGAAAGATGAGAGTTTGTAGGAAGTATGAGTGTTTTAAGGAAATGTGTTTTAAGCAAACATGAGTGTTTGCAGGAAACATGAGTGTTTGAAGGAAACATGAGTGATTGAACGAAACGTGAGTGTGTGAAAGAAATGTGAGTGTTTGAAAGAAATGTGAGTGCTTTAAGGAAACGTGAGTGGTTGAAGGAAACGTGTGTGTTTACAGGAAACATGAATGATTGAAGGAAATATGTGTTTTCAGGAAACAGGAGTGATTGAAGGAAATGTGAGCGTTTGAAGGAAAAGTGAGTGTTTAAAGGAAACATGAGTGTTTGAAGCAAACGTAAGTGTTGGAAGCAAATGTGACTGTTTGAAGAAAAGTGTGTGTTTAAAGGAAAGATGAATGTTTGAAGTAAACTTGAGTGTTTGAAGGAAACATGTGTGATTAAAGGAAGCATGATTGTTTGAAGGAAATGTGAGTGTTTAAATGAAAATGTCAGTTTTTACAGCAAACACGAGCATTTGAAGGAAACATGAGCATTTGAAGGAAGTGGCATTTTTGAAGCAAAGTGACAGTATAAAGGAAACAAGACTGTTTAAAGGAAACGTGTGCATTTGAAGGAAACTTGAGCATTTGAAGGAAACATGAGTGTTTGAAGCAAATGTGAGTGTTTGAAGCAAATGTGAGTGTTTAAAGGAAATGTGAGTGTTTGAAGGAATTGTGAGTGTTTGAAGGAAACATGAGTGTTTGAAGGAAATGTGAGTGTTTGAAGGAAACATGAGTGTTTAAAGGAAATGTGAGTGTTAAAAGGACACAGGAGTGCTTGAAGCAAACATGAGTGTTAAAGGGAAATGTGAGCGTTTAAAGGAAATGTGAGAGGCTGAAGCAAATGTTTTTTTAAAGGAAACATGAGTGTTTGAAGGAAATGTCAGCGTTTGAAGGAAACGTGAGTGTTTAAAGGAAACGTGAATGTTCAAAGGAAATGTGAGTGTTTGAAGCAAATGGGAGTTTTTAAAGAAAACATTAGTATTTGAATGAAGCGTGATTGTTTGAAGCAAATGTGTGTTTTACGGAAACGTGAGTGTTCAATGTAAACCTGCGCGTTTAAATGAAACAAGAGTGTTTTAAATCAAAGTGTGTTTAAAGGAAAGATGAGTGTTTGAAGGAAACATTAGTGTTTGTAGGAAGTGTGATTGTTTTAAGGAAATGTGAGTGTTTGAATCAAACACGAATGTTTAAAAGAAACGTGAGTGTTTAAAGGAAACGTGAGCATTTGAAGGAAACGTGAGTGTTTGAAGGAAATGTGAGTGTTTGAAGGAAATGTGAGTGTTTCAACAAAACGTGAGTGTTTTAGGGAAATGTGAGTGTTTTGAAAAGAAGTGTGTTTAAAGGAAAGATGAGTGTTTGAAGGAAACATGAGTGTTTGAAGGAAATGTGAGTGTTTGAAGGAAATGTGAGTGTTTGAAGGAAACGTGAGTGTTTGAAGGAAACATGAGTGTTTGAAGGAAACATGAGTGTTTGAAGGAAATGTGAGTGTTTGAAGGAAACGTGAGTGTTTGAAGGAAATGTGAGTGTTTAAAGGAAATGTGAGTGTTTAAAGGAAATGTGAGTGTTTGAAGGAAATGTGAGTGTTTAAAGGAAATGTGAGTGTTTGAAGGAATTGTGAGTGTTTGAAGGAAACATGAGTGTTTGAAGGAAACATGAGTGTTTGAAGGAAATGTGAGTGTTTGAAGGAAACGTGAGTGTTTAAAGGAAACGTGAGGATTTGAAGGATATGTGAGTATTTGAAGGAAACGTGAGTGTTTAAAGGAAACGTGAGTGTTTGAAGGAACGAGTGTTTGAAGGAAACATGAGTGTTTGAAGGAAATGTGAGTGTTTGAAGGAAACGCGAGTGTTTAAAGGAAATGTGAGTGTTTGAAGGAAATGTGAGTGTTTGAAGGAAACATGAGTGTTTGAAGGAAACGTGAGTGTTTGAAGGAAACATGAGTGTTTGAAGGAAACGTGAGTGTTTGAAGGAAACGTGAGTGTTTGAAGGAAATGTGAGTGTTTAAAGGAAACGTGAGGATTTGAAGGAAACGTGAGCGTTTGAAGGAAACGTGAGTGAAGGAAACGTGAGTGTTTGAAGGAAATGTGAGTGTTTCAACAAAATGTGAGTGTTTTAGGGAAACATGAGTGTTTTGAAAAGAAGTGTGTTTAAAGGAAAGATTAGTATTTGAAGGAAATGTGAGTGTTTTAAGGAAATGTGAGTGTTTAAATCAAACACGAGTGTTTAAAAGAAACGTGCGTGTTTAAAGGAAACGTGAGCATTTGAAGGAAACGTGAGTGTTTGAAGGAAATGTGAGTGTTTGAAGGAAATGTGAGTGTTTCAACAAAACATGAGTGTTTTAGGGAAATGTGAGTGTTTTGAAAAGAAGTGTGTTTGAAGGAAACATGAGTGTTTGAAGGAAATGTGTGTGTTTGAAGGAAACGTGAGTGTTTAAAGGAAATGTGAGTGATGGAAACATCAGTGTTTGGAGGAAATTTGTGTATTAAGGAAACGTGAGTGATTAAAGGAAGCATGAGTGTTTGAGGGAAATGTGAGTGTTAAAGAAATGTGTGTGTTTGAAGAAAACGTGAATGTTTGAAGGAAACGTGAATGTTTTGAAGGAAACGTGAGTGTTTGAAGGAAATGTGAGTGTTTAAAGGAAATGTGAGTGTTTGCAGGAATTGTGAGTGTTTGAAGGAAACATGAGTGTTTGACGGAAATGTGAGTGTTTGAAGGAAACATGAGTGTTTGAAGGAAACATGAGTGTTTGAAGGAAATGTGAGTGTTTGAAGGAAATGTGAGTTTTAAAGGAAATGTGAGTGTTTGAAGGAAATGTGAGTGTTTGAAGGAAACGTGAGTGTTTGAAGGAAACGTGTGTGTTTGAAGGAAATGTGAGTGTTTAAAGGAAATGTGAGTGTTTGAAGGAAATGTGAGTGTTTAAAGGAAACGTGAGGATTTGAAGGAAACGTGAGCGTTTGAAGGAAACGTGAGTGTTTCAAGGAAACGTGAGTGTTTGAAGGAAACGTGAGTGTTTGAAGGAAATGTGAGTGTTTCAACAAAATGTGAGTGTTTTAGGGAAACGTGAGTGTTTTGAAAAGAAGTGTGTTTAAAGGAAAGATTAGTATTTGAAGGAAATGTGAGTGTTTTAAGGAAATGTGAGTGTTTAAATCAAACACGAGTGTTTAAAAGAAACGTGCGTGTTTAAAGGAAACGTGAGCATTTGAAGGAAACGTGAGTGTTTTAGGGAAACGTGAGTGTTTTGAAAAGAAGTGTGTTTGAAGGAAACATGAGTGTTTGAAGGAAACATGTGTGTTTGAAGGAAATGTGTGTGTTTGAAGGAAACGTGAGTGTTTAAAGGAAATGTGAGTGTTTGAAGGAAACATCAGTGTTTGGAGGAAATTTGTGTATTAAGGAAACGTGAGTGATTAAAGGAAGCATGAGTGTTTGAGGGAAATGTGAGTGTTAAAGAAATGTGTGTGTTTGAAGAAAACGTGAATGTTTGAAGGAAACGTGAATGTTTTGAAGAAAAGTTTGTGTTTAAAGGAAAGATGAGTGTTTGAACGAAACGTGAGTGTTTGACTGAAATGTAAGTGTTTGAACAAAAAGTGAGTGTTTTAAGGAAACGTGAATGTTTAAAGGAAACGTGAACATTTGAAGGAAACTTGAGCATTTGAAGCAAATGTGAGGGATTGTAGCAAATGTGAGTGTTTGCAGCAAATGTGAGTGTTTAAAGGAAAAATGAGTGTTTGAACGAAATGTGAGTGTTTGAATGAAATGTAAGTGTTTGAACAAAAAGTGAGTGTTTTAATGAAACATGAATGTTTAAAGGAAACGTGAGCATTTGAAGGAAACGTCAGCGTTTGAAGCAAATGTGATGTTCAAAGGAAATGTGAGTGTTTGAAGCAAATGTGTGTTTAACGGAAACGTGAGTGTTCAATGGAAACCTGGGCGTTTAAATGAAACATGAGTGTTTTAAATCAAAGTGTGTTTAAAGGAAAGATGAGTGTTTGAAGGAAACGTTAGTGTTTAAAGGTAACGTAATTGCTTCAAGGAAACATGAGTGTTAAAGGAAATGTGAGTGTTTAAAGGAAGCATGAGTGTTTGAAGGAAATGTGTGTGTTTGAAGAAAACATGAATCTTTGAAGGAAACGTGAGTGTTTTGAAGAAAACTTTGTGTTTAAAGGAAAGATGAGTGTTTGAAGGAAACGTGAGTGTTTGTAGGAAGTGTGATTGTTTTAAGAAAATGTGAGTGTTTAAATCAAACACAAGTGTTTAAAAGAAATGTGAGTGTTTAACAGAAACGTGAGTTTTTGCAGGAAACATGAGTGTTTGAACGAAACATGAGTGTTTGAACGAAACGTAAGTGTTTGAATGAAATATAAGCGTTTGAACAAAAAGTGAGTGTTTTAAGGAAACGTGAGTGTTTAAAGGAAACGTGAACATTTGAAGCAAATGTGAATGTTTGAAGCAAATGTGAGTGTTTGAAGCAAATGTGCGTGTTTGAAGGAAATGTGAGTGTTTGTAGCAAATGTAAGTGTTTGAAGGAAACATGAGCGTTTAAAGGAAACATGAGTGTTTTGAAGGAAATGTGTGTGTTTGATGAAAACGTGAATCTTTGAATGAAATGTGAATGTTTTGAAGAAAAGTTTGTGTTTAAAGGAAAGATGAGTGTTTGAAGGAAATGTGAGTGTTTGCAGGAAACATGAGTGTTTGAAGGAAACATGAGTTTTTGACGGGAACATGAGTGTTTGAAGGAAACATTACTGTTTAAAGGAAATGTGCGTGGTTGAAGCAAATGTGAGTGTTTAAAGGAAATGTGCGTGTTTCAAGCAAATGTGAGTGTTTTAAGCAAATGTGAGTGTTAAAAAATGTGTGTGTTTAAAGGAAATGTGAGTGTTTGAAGGAAACGTGAGTGTTTAAAGGAAACATGATTGTTTGAAGCAAATGTGAGTGTTTAAAGCAAACGTGAGTGTTTGAAGCAAATGTGAGTGTTTGCAGCAAATATGAGTGTTTAAAGGAAATGTGAGTGTTTGAAGGAAACGTGAGTGTTTAAAGGAAACGTCAGCATTTGAAGGAAATGTGAGTGTTTAAAGGAAACGTGAATGTTCAAAGGAAATGTGAGTGTTTGAAGCAAATGTGAGTTTTTAAAGAAAACGTGTAAAGAAAATGTTTGAATGAAGCGTGATTATTTGAAGCAAATGTGTGTTTAACAGAAATGTGAGTGTTCAATGGAAACCTGGCGTTTAAATGAAACATGAGTGTTTTAAATCAAAGTGTGTTTAAAGGAAAGATGAGTGTTTGAAGGAAACGTTAGTGTTTGAAGAAAGTGTGAGTGTTTAAGGAAATGTGAGTGTTTAAAGGAAGCACGAGTGTTTGAGGGAAATGTGTGTGTTTCAAGAAAACGTGAATGTTTGAAGGAAACGTGAGTCTTTGAAGGAAATGTGTTTTGAAGAAAAGTGTTTGAAGGAAATTTGTGTTTTAAGGAAACGTGAGTGATTAAAGGAAGCATGAGTGTTTGAGGGAAATGTGAGTGTTAAAGAAATGTGCGTGTTTGAAGAAAACGTGAATCTTTGAAGGCAATGTGAGTGTTTTGGAGAAAAGTTTGTGTTTAAAGGAAAGATAAGTGTTTGAAGGAAACATGAGTGTTTGAAGGAAATGTGAGTGTTTGAAGGAAATGTGAGTTTTAAAGGAAATGTGAGTGTTTGAAGGAAATGTGAGTGTTTGAAGGAAATGTGAGTGTTTGAAGGAAACGTGTGTGTTTGAAGGAAATGTGAGTGTTTAAAGGAAATGTGAGTGTTTGAAGGAAATGTGAGTGTTTAAAGGAAACGTGAGGATTTGAAGGAAACGTGAGCGTTTGAAGGAAACGTGAGTGTTTCAAGGAAACGTGAGTGTTTGAAGGAAACGTGAGTGTTTGAAGGAAATGTGAGTGTTTCAACAAAATGTGAGTGTTTTAGGGAAACGTGAGTGTTTTGAAAAGAAGTGTGTTTAAAGGAAAGATTAGTATTTGAAGGAAATGTGAGTGTTTTAAGGAAATGTGAGTGTTTAAATCAAACACGAGTGTTTAAAAGAAACGTGCGTGTTTAAAGGAAACGTGAGCATTTGAAGGAAACGTGAGTGTTTTAGGGAAACGTGAGTGTTTTGAAAAGAAGTGTGTTTGAAGGAAACATGAGTGTTTGAAGGAAACATGTGTGTTTGAAGGAAATGTGTGTGTTTGAAGGAAACGTGAGTGTTTAAAGGAAATGTGAGTGTTTGAAGGAAACATCAGTGTTTGGAGGAAATTTGTGTATTAAGGAAACGTGAGTGATTAAAGGAAGCATGAGTGTTTGAGGGAAATGTGAGTGTTAAAGAAATGTGTGTGTTTGAAGAAAACGTGAATGTTTGAAGGAAACGTGAATGTTTTGAAGAAAAGTTTGTGTTTAAAGGAAAGATGAGTGTTTGAACGAAACGTGAGTGTTTGACTGAAATGTAAGTGTTTGAACAAAAAGTGAGTGTTTTAAGGAAACGTGAATGTTTAAAGGAAACGTGAACATTTGAAGGAAACTTGAGCATTTGAAGCAAATGTGAGGGATTGTAGCAAATGTGAGTGTTTGCAGCAAATGTGAGTGTTTAAAGGAAAAATGAGTGTTTGAACGAAATGTGAGTGTTTGAATGAAATGTAAGTGTTTGAACAATAAGTGAGTGTTTTAATGAAACATGAATGTTTAAAGGAAACGTGAGCATTTGAAGGAAACGTCAGCGTTTGAAGCAAATGTGATGTTCAAAGGAAATGTGAGTGTTTGAAGCAAATGTGTGTTTAACGGAAACGTGAGTGTTCAATGGAAACCTGGGCGTTTAAATGAAACATGAGTGTTTTAAATCAAAGTGTGTTTAAAGGAAAGATGAGTGTTTGAAGGAAACGTTAGTGTTTAAAGGTAACGTAATTGCTTCAAGGAAACATGAGTGTTAAAGGAAATGTGAGTGTTTAAAGGAAGCATGAGTGTTTGAAGGAAATGTGTGTGTTTGAAGAAAACATGAATCTTTGAAGGAAACGTGAGTGTTTTGAAGAAAACTTTGTGTTTAAAGGAAAGATGAGTGTTTGAAGGAAACGTGAGTGTTTGTAGGAAGTGTGATTGTTTTAAGAAAATGTGAGTGTTTAAATCAAACACAAGTGTTTAAAAGAAATGTGAGTGTTTAACAGAAACGTGAGTTTTTGCAGGAAACATGAGTGTTTGAACGAAACATGAGTGTTTGAATGAAATATAAGCGTTTGAACAAAAAGTGAGTGTTTTAAGGAAACGTGAGTGTTTAAAGGAAACGTGAACATTTGAAGCAAATGTGAATGTTTGAAGCAAATGTGAGTGTTTGAAGCAAATGTGCGTGTTTGAAGGAAATGTGAGTGTTTGTAGCAAATGTAAGTGTTTGAAGGAAACATGAGCGTTTAAAGGAAACATGAGTGTTTTGAAGGAAATGTGTGTGTTTGATGAAAACGTGAATCTTTGAATGAAATGTGAACGTTTTGAAGAAAAGTTTGTGTTTAAAGGAAAGATGAGTGTTTGAAGGAAATGTGAGTGTTTGCAGGAAACATGAGTGTTTGAAGGAAACATGAGTTTTTGACGGGAACATGAGTGTTTGAAGGAAACATTACTGTTTAAAGGAAATGTGCGTGGTTGAAGCAAATGTGAGTGTTTAAAGGAAATGTGCGTGTTTCAAGCAAATGTGAGTGTTTGAAGCAAATGTGAGTGTTAAAAAATGTGTGTGTTTAAAGGAAATGTGAGTGTTTGAAGGAAACGTGAGTGTTTAAAGGAAACATGATTGTTTGAAGCAAATGTGAGTGTTTAAAGCAAACGTGAGTGTTTGAAGCAAATGTGAGTGTTTGCAGCAAATATGAGTGTTTAAAGGAAATGTGAGTGTTTGAAGGAAACGTGAGTGTTTAAAGGAAACGTCAGCATTTGAAGGAAATGTGAGTGTTTAAAGGAAACGTGAATGTTCAAAGGAAATGTGAGTGTTTGAAGCAAATGTGAGTTTTTAAAGAAAACGTGTAAAGAAAATGTTTGAATGAAGCGTGATTATTTGAAGCAAATGTGTGTTTAACAGAAATGTGAGTGTTCAATGGAAACCTGGCGTTTAAATGAAACATGAGTGTTTTAAATCAAAGTGTGTTTAAAGGAAAGATGAGTGTTTGAAGGAAACGTTAGTGTTTGAAGAAAGTGTGAGTGTTTAAGGAAATGTGAGTGTTTAAAGGAAGCACGAGTGTTTGAGGGAAATGTGTGTGTTTCAAGAAAACGTGAATGTTTGAAGGAAACGTGAGTCTTTGAAGGAAATGTGTTTTGAAGAAAAGTGTTTGAAGGAAATTTGTGTTTTAAGGAAACGTGAGTGATTAAAGGAAGCATGAGTGTTTGAGGGAAATGTGAGTGTTAAAGAAATGTGCGTGTTTGAAGAAAACGTGAATCTTTGAAGGCAATGTGAGTGTTTTGGAGAAAAGTTTGTGTTTAAAGGAAAGATAAGTGTTTGAAGGAAACATGAGTGTTTGAAGGAAACATGAGTGTTTGCAGGAAGGGTGAGTGTTTAAAGGAAATGTGAATGTTTTCAGGAAATTTGAGTATTTGAAAGAAATGTGAGTATTTGAAGGAAGTGTGAGTGTTTTAAGGAAATGTTAATATTTGAAGGAAAAGTGTTTGAAGGAAACATGAGTGTTAAAGAAATGTGTGTATTTACAGGAAACGTGAGTGTTTAAAGGAAACATGAGTGTTTAAAGTGTTTACAGGCCAGGCTTCAACCCCGAAAGTTGTTTTCAGGCATGTCTCTGTCCGTCATCCCGGATTATACTGCAAGGGTCGCTAAGGCATGAGCGGCGTTCAACGGCGTGCAAAACATACTACGTTCAATGGATGGACTACTTTATCCTGCACGTCTCCGCATTACTGCTAATGGCGAACACCGGATTTTTGACTGTCCTAAAGAGGCAGAACAGTTCGTGCGGGGTTTGCGCACTGGCTGATTTTGGAAACGGTTTGGAACTGATGTGGTTATACTTTTATGTGTAATACCATAGTAAGACTTTAAATTCAGGAGGAGGTTGATCAGTGCACATTGACTGTATATATTTTGCTTTGTTGGACTCCCTGACGAGGTTTGCTGTGTTTGAGCTTTGTTGAAATAGTTGATATAATGGGTGGGTGTGATCAGTGTTCCGTGGGGTGGGTTATACGGGTGTGTGTTTTTCTCCATAGTTTTTATTTTATTTTATTTTATTTTTTATCTTCCCTTCCCCTGAGGTACTCTGTCTTTTTCATTGTTATTTTAGTTTTTACAACTAGTTTTCCATGGCGTCCCTAAAAGTTGTAAGTTGGAACGTCAATGGCCTCAATAATACTACTAAGAGATCCAGGGTTATGGCACATTTGAAGCGTTTGAAAGCTGATGTGATTTTTTTTACAGGAGACACATTTAAGTAATTCTGACCACTTTAAACTGCGGATAGCCAATATGAGTGAGATTTTTCGTTCATCTTATGGCTACAGAACCAGAGGAGTTGCTATTTTGATTAGATCGGGAACTTCATTTGTAATGGAGAAGGTTATTTCTGATAGAACGGGGAGGTGGCTAATTGTAAAAGGCATATTGTTAAACAAACCGGTATTACTTGTAAATTTTTATGCACCTAATTATGATGATCCTGACTTCATGCGTAAAATAATTAGCTCTATTCCATCCCTTCACACCCATTCTTTGATCATGGGGGTCGATCTGAATTCTGTTATTGATCCAGTATTAGATCGTTCCTCCTCCACTCTCGTCCCTAATCGCAAGTGGTGCTTGACTTTTTTTCTAATTATGGTATTTGTGACCCTTGGAGGCATTACAATTCCACAAATAAATCATTTTCTCACTATTCTCATGTGCATAGGTCCTATTCCCGTATTGATTATTTCTTTATTTCCAATTCTTTTCTTCCAAACATATCCTCAGTTGATTACCACCCGATCATCATCTCTGATCATGCCCCTCTTTCACTAGATTTAATTTTTTCTGATTTTCCTCGTCGCACTGTTTTCTGGAGGCTTAATTCTTTACTTTTAGCTGAGGATGATTTTTGCACCTATATTATTTCTTCTATAGATGATTTCTTACATCTTAATGCAGATGGCACTATTTCTGCAGCTCTTCTCTGGGAAAGGCTTATTTGCGTGGTCATATTATATCTTATACCGCCCACTCTAATAAACAATACAGAAAATTGGTATTTGGTACCAATTTACGCAACACTTTAAGTTCTTATCTCCCTCTATGTTGCTACCTGTTTTGGACAATCATTTATTTCCTCCTTCCTGTACAGATTCAGTTTTTCGAAATTGGCATGAACATGGCCTTGTTTCCTTTTGTGATTTTTTTTTAAGGAGGGCTGTCTTCGTAGCTTTGCTCAATTGCAGGCTGATTTTCAGTTGCCTCCATCTAATTTTTTTCGTTATTTGCAACTTAGGCATGCCCTATCCACATTATTTCCTTCATATAACGCTCGATCTTTATCCCAACCCTAGGAACCTTTGTTTGATTTGAACCCTTTTCAGAAATCTCTCAATTCTTCCATATGTTCACAGATCATGACATTTACTGAGACTACATTACTTAAAACTAGACAGACATGGGAGTGTGAGTTAGGGATTAATATTACGGACGACTTGTGGAATGGGGCAATTAAAACAATACGTACAGGAGCGCCTTCAATTTTTACAGTTCAAGGTTCTACATAGAGTACATCGATCAAAGTCACAATTATCTAAATTTTATCCATTATCAGTAGATGATTGTTGTAACAAATGTGGCAGTTCCCCTTGTGACCTTAGTCACATGTTTTATTTTTGCCCTTCATTGACTACTTTTTGGACCATATATTTTGATTCCCTCACTAAGATCACAGGTGTAAACATTGCTCCAGATGTTTTCCTTGCCATATTTGGACATTCCACGAATCTCCCTCATTTTTCAGCCATGCAGTCTGGGGTACTAGCCTTTACTTCTGTAATGGCCACACGTTGTATTCTCCGTCTGTGGAAATCTCCCAGTCCTCCCGTAATTTCTGTTTGGCTTAGGGATGTGTTACAGGCTCTAAAAATGGAAAAGATACTGGCAACCTCCAATGGCCGTGTTACCAACTTTTATGACAAATGGCGCCCTTTCCTTTCATATATTAAATCATTGTCCTCTTTATCTGTCTTTTTTTTTTGTTTGTTTGTTTGTTTTTGTTTTGCTTTTTCTTTGTTCTAATTTGAAAAATAGAGACCCATATTTATGTTAATTCCTTACCTGACAAGGTTTTGTTATTTATGCTATTTACAATATTTTGTACTTTATGTTCTTGCATCTGTTTGTAATTTTGTTTCTATCTATAAAAAGATTAAAAACAAAAAAAAAGAAGTGTGTTTAAAGGAAAGATGAGTATTTGAAGGAAATGTGAGTGTTTTAAGGAAATGTGAGTGTTAAAGAAATGTGTGTTTAAAGGAAAGATAAGTGTTTGAAGGAAACATGAGTGTTTGTAGGAAGTGTGAGTGTTTTAGTGAAATGTGAGTGTTTGAAGCAAACATGAGTGTTTGGAGGAAATTTGTCTTTTAAGGAAACATGAGTTGGAAGGAAGCATGAGTGTTTGAGGGAAATGTGAGTGTTAAAGAAATGTGTGTGTTTGAAGAAAACGTGAATCTTTGAAGGAAACGTGAATGTTTTGAAGAAAAGTTTGTGTTTAAAGGAAAGATGAGTGTTTGAAGGAAATGTGAGTGTTTGTAGGAAGTGTGAGTGTTTTAAGGAAATGTGAGTGTTTAAAGTAAACGTGAGTGTTTGCAGGAAACATGAGTGTTTGAATGAAATGTAAGTGTTTGAACAAAAAGTGAGTGTTTTAAGGAAACGTGAATGTTTAAAGGAAACGTGAGCATTTGAAGGAAACTTGAGCGATTGAAGCAAATGTGAGGGTTTGTAGCAAATGTGAGTGTTTAAAGGAAACATGAGTGTTTAAAGGAAACGTGAGTGTTTGAAGGAAACATGAGTGTTTGAAGGAATTGTCAGCTATTGAAGGAAACGTGAGTGTTTAAGGAATTGTCAGCGTTTGAAGGAAACATCAGTGTTTTGAGGAAATGTGAATGTTTGAAGGAACTGTGAGTGTTTAAAGCAAACATGAGTGTTTAAAGGACATGTGAATGTTTAAAGGACACATGAGTGTTTGAAGGAAACATGAGTTTTTGACAGGAACATGAGTGTTTAAAGGAAACGAGCATTTGAAGGACACGTCTGCATTGAAAGGAAACATGATTGTTTGAAGGAAATGTGAGTGTTAAAGAAATGTGAGTGTTTGAAGGAAACGTGAGTGTTTTCAGGAACTTTGAGTATTTGAAAGAAAAGTGAGTATTTGAAAGAAAAGTGAGTATTTGAAGGAAGTGTAAGTGAAGGAAGTGTGAGTGTTTAAAGGAAACGAGCATTTGAAGGACACGTCTGCATTAAAAGGAAACATGATTGTTTGAAGGAAAAGTGAGCATTTGAAGGAAACGTGAGCATTTGAAGGAAATCTGAGTGTTTAAAGGAAATGTGGGTGTTTAAAGGAAATGAGAGTGAAGCAAATGTAAGTGTTTAAAGGAAATATGAGTGTTTGAAGGAAACGTATGTTTAAAGGAAACATGTGTTTGAAGGAAACGTGTTTAAAGGAAACGTGAGTGTTTAAAGGAAACGTGAGCATTTGATGGAAATGTGAGTGCTTGAAGCAAATGTGAGTATTCAAAGAAAATGTTAGTGCTTGAAGCAAGCATGAATGTTTGAGGGAAACGTTTGTTTTAAGTAAACATGGGTGTTTAAGAAAACAAGGGAATGTTTTAAAGAAATGTGAGTCTTTTAAGGAAATGTGAGTGTTTGAAGGAAATTTGTGTGTTTAAAGGAAACGTGAGCATTTGAGGGAAACGAGCATTTGAAGGCCACGTCTGCATTGAAAGGAAACATGATTGTTTGATGGAAACGTGAGTGTTAAAGAAATGTGTGTGTTAAAAGGAAACGTGAGTGTTTAAAGGAAACATGAGTGTTTCAAGAAAACGTGATTGTTTGAAGGAAACATGACTGTTTGAAGCAATAAATTAAATAAAGTTGTTCATGTTTAAATCCAGATAGTGTCTACAGAGCTTTCGTCACCACACCTACACAACTGAGAATAAACAACACTGGCTAACTATACATGGTGTGTACATGGAAACATCAGAGATACATAGAGATGTTTTATCAGGTTAATACTAATCATAGATCTGCTTACACACACACACACACACACACACACACATACACACGCACAGTCCTCAAGGACAGGTTATGAATGACGAGACTGTAAATCAGATGCTCTCTGTGTGTGTGTGTGTGTGTGTGTGTGTGTGTGCGTGATGTCCAAAACAGAAACAAAACAGAAACAAATGCAGAAAAAAACATCAAATTAAACCAATAATATACAAAAAAATCCACATTACTGATTTTTCAGATGTTTGTGAAAAGAGTAGACATAAAATAATCCACTTAAATAATGAATGAAATCAGGAGTTTCCAAAATCTGATTAAAAGCTTCAGAGAAGTTGTATCTCCTAACAACCACCTGGAAGAGCTGGTCGACCCTCAAACTGCCCCATCAGATAAACAGCACTGAAAGTTTTGATCTGTGAGAGAGAGGAGAAAATCAAGCTACTTCAGATCTGAAAACATCCACAGGTGTTTCTGTCCATCCTTTCACTGTGAGAAGACCTGAAAAGTGGACATTTAGACATTTTTTATGGAAATGAAGGACATTGTGTTTCCAGGACAAAGAGGAAAAGATACACCATGTGAACAGAAGTACTGGTACACATACACATCACATCTACAGGAGCTTCTATGAATCCCATTATAAATCCATAGGCATTAATATGGAGTTGGTCCCCCAGAAGAGCATTTGTGAGGTCAGACTCTGATACTGGACAAGAGGGCCTGGCTCACAATCTCCATTCTAGTTCATCCTAAAGGTGTTTGATGAGGTTGAGACCAGGGCTCACAAGGAGATTAAGATTAATTATGATTAAGATTCCCTTCACTGGAACTAAGGGTTCTAGACCAACCCCTGAAAAACAACTCCATATCAGCATCCCTCCTCCACCAAACTTTAAAGCTGACACAGTGCAGTCAGGCAGGGATTGTTCTCCTGGCATTTGCCAGACCCAGACTATTCCATCAGACTGACAGATAAAGAAGTTGATTGGTCACTCCACAGTAGTCCAGTAGTGGCACTTTACTCCACTCCAGCCGACGCTTGGCACTGTGTATTTTGATCTCAGGCTTGCGTGCAGTTGCTCAGCCATGGATTCCCATTTCGTGAAGTTCCTAATGTACAGTTCTTGTGCAGTTCAGTTTGCTGAAGAGCAAACTGCCTCTGTTGCTTCCAGAGGCAGTTTGCTCTTCAGCACTCAGCTAAGCTGCAAACTCACTTCATGGCTGAGCTGCTGTTGCTCCAGTTCATGATAATAACACTTGTTATTAAAACAGTTGTCAGGAGCAGATCCAGCAGGACAGAAATCTCACAGTCTGTCTTGTGGCAGAGGCAGCATCCTATTACAGATCCATGTTTACAGCTGAGCTCATTAATACGACTCATTGTACTGCCAGTGTTTGTCTATGGAGACTGAAAGGCTGTGTGCTTGATTTTATGCACCTGTTAGTAATGGTGTGTCTGAAACACCTGAACTCAACAAGGAGGGGTATCCCAATACTTTTGTCCATATAATTTATATGTATATATTTACAACTGGTGTGTGATAGAAAACATTTTTGTTTCTCTAATAAATGTGGTATTAATATTAACATAGCATTAATGTCTCTTGTACAAATGAAAAATCATATATATTGTGACTGAATAAAACCTTCTTCTTTCGGCTGCTCCCTTTAGGGGTCGCCACAGCGGATCATCTGCCTCCATCTTGCCCTATCCATTGCCTCCTCTACTTTCACACCAAATCCATTGCCTCCTCTACTTTCACACAGGTGGTCATTGTTAACCCGGGCCTCGACCGATCCGGTATGGCAATCATATTTGTGATCCGCACGATAGTTTTGGCACCAGTTTTACGCTGGATGCCCTTCCTGACGCAACCCTCACCATTTATCCGGGCTTGGGACCGGCACCAGAAGTACACAAAGTACACCCCTAATGGCTGGTTTAGACTGAATAAAACCTTACTATAACAAATTTATTATTTATTTTGTCATTTTGAACCATTTCTTTGGTCTGTTGGTCTTGACATTTTCACACAATGTAATTAGCAGCTGGCTTTTTTTCTAATGCACACACACACACACACACACACACACACACACACACACACTCACTCACTCATATATACTGGTATATTTAAGCTGGTTTTGTGAGTGAGAGGTAAATATACATGTGGTACTGTGTCGTCATTCGTCGTCACTGTGATTCAGCACCATCTCTCTCTCTCTCTCTCTCTCTCGCTCTCTCCCTCAGTAGTACCTGCCATCCTCTCTCATGCACTCCAGCAGACGGAGAACAGCAGCTGAGCCGATCGCTGCACTCGGCACTGAACAGTGAGAGAGAAGAGAGGAGAACAGAGGAGGAGAAAAGCGGAAGAAAAAACTGAGAGGACAACAGAGGAGAGAAGAAGAAAGAAGAATAGAATAGAGAAGAATATATTTATCCCTCTGTTCCTCTCTGTTGCCATGGTGATGGTGATGATGATATGGATGCGTCTGCCCACAGCCTTCCTCCCTCCGCTCCTCTTCCTCACCATCTATAGCATGTTTTTGACCCCAGTGACCCCTGCGGTGACATCGGCCCCCACCGACCCCCCTGACCCATGTGAGGGATGGCCGTGTCTGAACGGAGGAGTGTGCTCTTCTCTCCTGGACTCACAGTGGACGTACACCTGCACCTGCAGACCGGCCTTCACCGGACACAACTGTGAGGTCAGTGATAGGTGTGTGTGTTGAGCTGTTTACCTGCACAGGTGATGCAAGTTTCCATCACCTGTGATAGGGACCATCTACGTGGGGGCATTGGGTCACTACGCCCCACGCCCCCCAAATCTGCTGTATTCTTAAATTAAATTAAATTATTAAATGCTTATATTATGTTTTGCATTAATGCAGGAAACATCTAATGCCTGAAACACCTTTTTCATGAATTCTCCTTCATATGTGATGATAAATGTACATTTTATTCCCTCAAACTTCACTCAGCCCTGTTACCTCGACTCATTCATGTCTCAGAGAAACCTGAAATATTCCACGAGTCACAAAGTGTATTGGTGATGAATCTTGGCACTCAAATTATAGACTGAAAGCAAATAATTTACTAACAACTGAACGGTAAACATATCATTAGAATGTTGTTAATGTACTTGTTCAACTCTATTATTCTCAGCTGAATATAGCTTCTTCTGTGTATTTTCTTATATTCAGTGCTGAAAAACGATACAAAAATGATGGAAAACTAAATTTTCCTTGAAACAGCTATATAGCCTATGGCCTAGTGGCCATTCCATCAGAATGAAAAGACTTTTATTTTTATTAATAAATAGAAATAAGATCTCCCCATAACTGTGTTATCAGATGAGCTTGGACTCTGTCGTCTCTCTGTGTGTGGAGGGTTGTTGAGCTGCTAGAGAGAAATGAGCATCAAATTCTCTTTCTCTATATCCGTGTCTGTGTCTTGTGATGATCCAGCTTAGAAATCCAGTTCAAACCCTTCCTGAATCCGTAGAGCCGCCCCTTCCATTCCGTCTCATCACAAGATCCAATGAGATTCACATCCGGAATTATGAGTCTATGAAGAGGGGCTGAGATACACATCATCTGCCTCTCACCATGTGGAGCTGCTGGATTCATGTGTCCGTCTACATTCTGTGTGAAACTGACTGATGGACACTCAGGAGATCATTAAGGACTGACCAGCCAGACTTCTTTATGATTTATCAACACAGGGAGAGAAAGAAGGGAGACAGAGAGAGAGTGAAAGAGGAGAGAGAGGAAGAGAGAAAACAGAAAGAACGAGATAGAGACAGAGATAGAGTCAGATGTTGAGGTACTTTATGAGACGGTCCAGCTGTGTCCAGTCAGTGTCCAGCAGGCTGGCATGCCTGTGTGTGTGTGTGTGTGTGCACTCGTGTGGTCAGCAAGACTTGAAGTACAAGTGCTGCGTTGCCGTGGCAACAGAAGCAAGGAAGCTAGGAAGTGAGGGTCTGTCCTCAGTCAGATAGAGTGTGTGTGTGTTTGTTGTCCTTGTGGTCAGCACAGTGGTCAGGAGAGTGTGTTGTTGACAGGATTGCATTATGCTATATTTTTATCAAGATGGTCCATTTGTGTCCAGACTTCACTCATTCTTTAAAACCGATGTATGCAAATGAGCTCTGTTCTGGTTGGTTGTCAGTCCAGGTGGAAACACTCCTCATAATTTCTTTTATTGTTTCAGTGAACTGATGCTGAGAGTGCTGTAGCTCTCTTTCCTCACTTTTCATGAGACACTGAAATGTAAACAATGTAAAACACATTCTGATGGTGCCTTACAGATGATTGGCAATCAATCAATCAATCAGTCAATCAAACTTTATTATGTAGCAGTTTTCAAGCAAATCAAATTGCAGTTCAAACTGATTCACAAAATGTATGATATTAAAATGTATTTAGAGACAAACACTGATTTTAATGAGACAATAATAGATAATGAAAGATAAAATAAAGTAAAGATAACTGCTGTAGCTGAATGGGTGGGGCTAAACTACTGTAGCTGAATGAGTGGGGCTAAACTGCTGTAGCTGAATGATGTTAATTTTAAAACAAAGTGGAAGATGAGTTTTTTAATGATATGAGCCCTGTAAAAATCTGTTTTTAAGTGTTTATATAAACAGAACTTTCTGTCCAGCAGTTCAGCTGAAGCTCCAGTGAAGGACACAGCTGTGCTTCTGCAGTGTGTCCTGCTTTTCCTGCTCAGAAATAGAGCAAAGAACATCACCATCGACCCATTTACTGCGTAACAGGGAGGGTGTTAGAAACCCATCGATTTTTCCTTTTCCCTCTCTCACTCTCATACAGAATGAAGGGCTGACACTCTGCCTGTTCACTTTGCACTCTAACCCACCAATCAACAGTTAGCATTATCACACTTGCATAATATTAATTCGCCTCCAGACTGACCATGCCAAATTTGCATAACACTTTTAGGAGGTAATGTCACTGCACTTCAGAGACAGGGTGTGCATTTTAAGGCCTGGATCTTCATTCGTTTCTTATGGTTTCAAGGTGAAGGTAGGGCTACATCAGGGATCAGCTTTGAGCCCCTTCTTGTTTGCAATGGTGATGGACAGGTTGACAGATGATGTCAGGCAGGAGGCTCCATGGACCATGATGTTTGCAGAGGACATTGTAATCTGTGGTGAGAGTAGAGAGCAGGTGGAAGAGAATCTGGAGAGCTGGAGGTTTACACTGGAGAGGAGAGGAATGAAGGTCAGTAGAGATAAGACGGAATACATGTGTGTGAATGAGAGGGAGGCAGGTGGAAAGGTGAAGATGCAAGGAGTAGAGGTCGTAAAGGTGGATGACTTCAAATATCTTGGGTCAACCATCCAGAGGAATGGACAGTGTAGAAAAGAGGTGAAGAAGAGGGTGCAGGCAGGGTGGAGTGGGTGGAGACGGGTGTCAGGGCTGATGTGTGACAGAAGGATAGCAGCAAGAGTGAAAGGGAAGGTTTACAAGACAGTAGTGCGTCCTGCTATGATGTATGGTTTGGAGACTGTGGCTCTGTCTAAAAGACAGGAAGCTGAGCTGGAGGTAGCGGAGATGAAGATGCTGAGATTTTCGTTGGGAGTGACAAGGCTGGACAAGATTAGAAATGAGCAGATCAGAGGGACAGTGAAGGTGGAGCAGTTTGGAGATAAAGCCAGAGAGGCCAAGTTGAGATGGTTTGGACATGTGCTGAGGAGGAACCGTGGATATATTGGGCAAAGAATGTTGGAGATGGAGCTGCCTGGTAGAAGGAGAAAAGGTAGACCTCAGAGAAAGTTTAAGGATGTAGTGAAGGTGGACATGGAGATGGTTGGTGTGAAAGTAGAGGAGGCAATGGATAAGGCAAGATGGAGGCAGATGATCTGCTGTGGCGACCCCTAAAGGGAGCAGCCGAAAGAAGAAGATGAAGATCTTCATTCGTTTCTGAGATGCCCACTCTTCAACCATCAAGTTGAATGAAGATGATGTCATATGGAACATCAAAGGATGTCGTGCACAGAACAATAAATCTTGGGAACGCTGCCTGCAAGAGAGGTAGTTTTATTTTGCCCAGAAGGATAGCGCTGTTCAGTCAACAAGGGGAGCAACACATTAACTGGTCTACAAGCAAGGAACACAGGCTCTGATTAGCTGATAAGTCAGGAACACAGCATCTTGTTAGAAATTCAGCTTTCAGGAATCAGAAGTCAGGAGACCTTCAGCGTAGACTTGATTTTATTGACACACAGGAAATGTGGGCACAGCTTAGTGGATCGCAGTCAGTCTATCACAGCCAGTCTGATTAGGGATATTTTAGGAGAACCTTATAAACACTGGAAGTTGTGGGAGGAGGATAAAGGTGCAGAAAAGGAGTTTTGGGTGGGTCAGCGAGGGGGATGAGGGTGATAAGAAGAGGGGGGTTAAGCAAGGGAATGCGAGGGGGATGAGGGTGATAAGAAGAGGGGGTTAAACAGGGGGATGATGATTACCCTATCAAAAGGACAGAGGTGTCGACTCCCTGCAAGGATGGCGAACATCAACACTCCTTGATGGTTGCCACCCTGGAGGGTTATTTTGTGACCATATGGTCAGCAATCAAAGGGCCAAACCAACAATGCAGGGAGTTGACCACCTTAGATCAGCAGATAGAAGCTTAATTTCTCTCAATCTCATTAGTCAAGAAGTCAGGATCACAGCCTCTGATTTGGCCAACAAGTCGGGAACACAGCCAATAATTGGTCGAGAAGTCAGGAACACAGCCTATGATTGGCTAACATGTCAGGAACACTGCCTCTTTTTGGCCAGCAAGTCAGGAACACAGCTTCTGATTGGCCAACAAGTCAGGGACACAGCCTATAATTGGTTGAGAAGTCAGGAAAACAGCCTATAATTGGCCAGCAAGTCAAGAACACAGCCTATAAATGGCCAACAATTCAGGAACACAGCCTCTGATTGGCCAGCAAGTCAGGAACACAGCCAATAATTGGTTGAGAAGTCAGGAACACAGCCTATGATTGGCTAACATGTCAGGAACACTGCCTCTTTTTGGCCAGCAAGTCAGGAACACAGTCTCTGATTGGCCAACAAGTCAGGGACACAGCCTATAATTGGTTGAGAAGTCAGGAAAACAGCCTATAATTGGCCAGCAAGTCAAGAACACAGCCTATAAATGGCCAACAATTCAGGAACACAGCCTCTAATTGGCCAGCAAGTCAAGAACACAGCTTCTGATTGGCCAGCAAGTCAGGAACACAGCCTGTAATTGGCCAAGAAGTCAGGAACACAGCCTGTAATTGGCCAACAAGTAAATTACAGCCAAGAACACAGCTTATAATGGGCCAACACTTCAGGAACACAGCCTCTGATTGGCCAGCAAGTCAGGAGCACAGCCTATGATTGGCCAGCAAGTCAGGAACACAGCCTGTAATTGGCCAACAAGTCAGGAACACAGCGTATAATTGGCCAACAAGTCAGGAACACAGCGTATAATTGGCCAACAAGTCAGGAACACAGCCTCTGATTGGCCAACAAGTCAGGAACACAGCCTCTGACTGGCCAAGTCAGGAACACAGCCTCTGATTGGCTAACATGTCATGAACACAGCTCTTTTTGGCCAGCAAGTCAGGAGCACAGCCTCTGATTGGCCAGCAAGTCAGGAACACAGCCTGTAATTGGCCAACAAGTCAGGAACACAGACTATAATTGGCCAACAAGTCAGGAACACAGCCTATAATTAGCCAACAAGTCAGGAACACAGCCTCTGATTGGTCAACAAGTCAAGGAACACAGCCTCTGACTGGCCAACAGGTCAGGAACACAGCCTCTGATTGGCCAACAAGTCAGGAACACAGCCTCTGATTGGCTAACATGTCATGAACACAGCCTCTTTTTGGCCAGCAAGTCAGGAACACAGCATCTGATTGGCCAACAAGTCAGGAACAAAGCCTCTGATTTGGCCAACAAGTCAGGAACACAGCCTATAATTGGTCGAGAAGTCAGGAACACAGCCTGTAATTGACAACAAGTCAGGAACACAGCCTGTAATTGGCCAACAAGTAAATTACAGCCAGGAACACAGCATATAATGGGCCAACACTTCAGGAACACAGCCTCTGATTGGCCAGCAAGTCAGGAGCACAGCCTCTGATTGGCCAGCAAGTCAGGAACACAGCCTGTAATTGGCCAACAAGTCAAGAAAACAGCCTATAATTGGCCAACAAGTCAGGAACACAGCCTATAATTAGCCAACAAGTCAGGAACACAGCCTCTTTGTGGCCAACATGTCAGGAACACAGCCTCTGATTGGCCAACAAGTCAAGGAACACAGCCTCTGACTGGCCACCAAGTCATGAACACAGCCTCTTTTTGGCCAGCAAGTCAGGAACACAGCCTCTGATTGGCCAGCAAGTCAGGAACACAGCCTGTAATTGGCCAACAAGTAAATTACAGCCAGGAACACAGCTTATAATGGGCCAACACTTCAGGAACACAGCCTCTGATTGGCCAGCAAGTCAGGAGCACAGCCTCTGATTGGCCAGCAAGTCAGGAACACAGCCTGTAATTGGCCAACAAGTCAGGAACACAGCCTATAATTGGCCAACAAGTCAGGAACACAGCCTCTGATTGGCCAACAAGTCAGGAACACAGCCTCTGACTGGCCAACAAGTCAGGAACACAGCCTCTGATCGGCTAACATGTCATGAACACAGCCTCTTTTTGGCCAGCAAGTCAGGAGCACAGCCTCTGATTGGCCAGCAAGTCAGGAACACAGCCTGTAATTGCCAACAAGTCAGGAACACAGCCTATAATTAGCCAACAAGTCAGGAACACAGCCTCTTTATGGCCAACAAGTCAGGAATACAGCCTCTGACTGGCCAGCAAGTCAGGAACACAGCCTGTAATTGGCCAACAAGTAAATTACAGCCAGGAACACAGCTTATAATGGGCCAACACTTCAGGAACACAGCCTCTGATTGGCCAGCAAGTCAGGAGCACAGCCTATGATTGGCCAGCAAGTCAGGAACACAGCCTGTAATTGGCCAACAAGTCAGGAACACAGCGTATAATTGGCCAACAAGTCAGGAACACAGCCTCTGATTGGCCAACAAGTCAGGAACACAGCGTATAATTGGCCAACAAGTCAGGAACACAGCCTCTGATTGGCCAACAAGTCAGGAACACAGCCTCTGACTGGCCAAGTCAGGAACACAGCCTCTGATTGGCTAACATGTCATGAACACAGCTCTTTTTGGCCAGCAAGTCAGGAGCACAGCCTCTGATTGGCCAGCAAGTCAGGAACACAGCCTGTAATTGGCCAACAAGTCAGGAACACAGACTATAATTGGCCAACAAGTCAGGAACACAGCCTATAATTAGCCAACAAGTCAGGAACACAGCTTCTGATTGGTCAACAAGTCAAGGAACACAGCCTCTGACTGGCCAACAAGTCAGGAACACAGCCTCTGATTGGCCAACAAGTCAGGAACACAGCCTCTGATTGGCTAACATGTCATGAACACAGCCTCTTTTTGGCCAGCAAGTCAGGAACACAGCATCTGATTGGCCAACAAGTCAGGAACAAAGCCTCTGATTTGGCCAACAAGTCAGGAACACAGCCTATAATTGGTCGAGAAGTCAGGAACACAGCCTGTAATTGACAACAAGTCAGGAACACAGCCTGTAATTGGCCAACAAGTAAATTACAGCCAGGAACACAGCATATAATGGGCCAACACTTCAGGAACACAGCCTCTGATTGGCCAGCAAGTCAGGAGCACAGCCTCTGATTGGCCAGCAAGTCAGGAACACAGCCTGTAATTGGCCAACAAGTCAAGAAAACAGCCTATAATTGGCCAACAAGTCAGGAACACAGCCTATAATTAGCCAACAAGTCAGGAACACAGCCTCTTTGTGGCCAACAGTCAGGAACACAGCCTCTGATTGGCCAACAAGTCAAGGAACACAGCCTCTGACTGGCCACCAAGTCATGAACACAGCCTCTTTTTGGCCAGCAAGTCAGGAACACAGCCTCTGATTGGCCAGCAAGTCAGGAACACAGCCTGTAATTGGCCAACAAGTAAATTACAGCCAGGAACACAGCTTATAATGGGCCAACACTTCAGGAACACAGCCTCTGATTGGCCAGCAAGTCAGGAGCACAGCCTCTGATTGGCCAGCAAGTCAGGAACACAGCCTGTAATTGGCCAACAAGTCAGGAACACAGCCTATAATTGGCCAACAAGTCAGGAACACAGCCTCTGATTGGCCAACAAGTCAGGAACACAGCCTCTGACTGGCCAACAAGTCAGGAACACAGCCTCTGATCGGCTAACATGTCATGAACACAGCCTCTTTTTGGCCAGCAAGTCAGGAGCACAGCCTCTGATTGGCCAGCAAGTCAGGAACACAGCCTGTAATTGCCAACAAGTCAGGAACACAGCCTATAATTAGCCAACAAGTCAGGAACACAGCCTCTTTATGGCCAACAAGTCAGGAACACAGCCTCTGACTGGCCAACAAGTCAGGAACATAGCCTCTGACTGGCCAACAAGTCAGGAACACAGCCTCTGATTGGCTAACATGTCATGAACACAGCCTTTTTTGGCCAGCAAGTCAGGAGCACAGCCTCTGATTGGCCAGCAAGTAAGGAACACAGCCTGTAATTGGCCAACAAGTCAGGAACACAGCCTGTAATTGGCCAACAAGTCAGGAACACAGCCTTTAATTAGCCAACAAGTCAGGAACACAGCCACTTTGTGGCCAACAAGTCAGGAACACAGCCTCTGATTGGCCAACAAGTCAAGGAACACAGCCTCTGACTGGCCAACAAGTCAGGAACACAGCCTCTGACTGGCCAACAAGTCAGGAACACAGCCTCTGATTGGTTAACATGTCATGAACACAGCATCTTTTTGGCCAGCAAGTCAGGAACACAGCCTCTGATTGGCCAGCAAGTCAGGAACACAGCCTGTAATTGGCCAACAAGTCAGGAACACAGCCTATAATTGGCCAACAAGTAAGGAACACAGCCTATAATTAGCCAACAAGTCAGGAACACAGCCTGTAATTGGCCAACAAGTAAATTACAGCCAGGAACAATGCTCATAATGGGCCAACACTTCAGGAACACAGCCTCTGATTGGCCAGCGAGTCAGGAGCACAGCCTCTGATTGGCCAGCAAGTCAGGAACACAGCCTGTAATTGGCCAACAAGTCAGGAACACAGCCTATAATTGGCCAACAAGTCAGGAACACAGCCTCTGATTTGGCCAACAAGTCAGGAACACAGCCTCTGACTGGCCAACAAGTCAGGAGCACAGCCTCTGATTGGCCAGCAAGTATGGAACACAGCCTCTGATTGGCCAACAAGTCAGGGACACAGCCTATAATTGGTTGAGAAGTCAGGAAAACAGCCTATAATTGGCCAGCAAGTCAAGAACACAGCCTATAAATGGCCAACAATTCAGGAACACAGCCTCTGATTGGCCAGCAAGTCAGGAACACAGCCTGTAATTGCCAACAAGTCAGGAACACAGCCTATAATTAGCCAACAAGTCAGGAACACAGCCTCTTTATGGCCAACAAGTCAGGAACACAGCCTCTGACTGGCCAACAAGTCAGGAACATAGCCTCTGACTGGCCAACAAGTCAGGAACACAGCCTCTGATTGGCTAACATGTCATGAACACAGCCTTTTTTTGGCCAGCAAGTCAGGAGCACAGCCTCTGATTGGCCAGCAAGTAAGGAACACAGCCTGTAATTGGCCAACAAGTCAGGAACACAGCCTGTAATTGGCCAACAAGTCAGGAACACAGCCTATAATTGGCCAACAAGTCAGGAACACAGCCTTTAATTAGCCAACAAGTCAGGAACACAGCCACTTTGTGGCCAACAAGTCAGGAACACAGCCTCTGATTGGCCAACAAGTCAAGGAACACAGCCTCTGACTGGCCAACAAGTCAGGAACACAGCCTCTGACTGGCCAACAAGTCAGGAACACAGCCTCTGATTGGTTAACATGTCATGAACACAGCATCTTTTTGGCCAGCAAGTCAGGAACACAGCCTCTGATTGGCCAGCAAGTCAGGAACACAGCCTGTAATTGGCCAACAAGTCAGGAACACAGCCTATAATTGGCCAACAAGTAAGGAACACAGCCTATAATTAGCCAACAAGTCAGGAACACAGCCTGTAATTGGCCAACAAGTAAATTACAGCCAGGAACAATGCTCATAATGGGCCAACACTTCAGGAACACAGCCTCTGATTGGCCAGCGAGTCAGGAGCACAGCCTCTGATTGGCCAGCAAGTCAGGAACACAGCCTGTAATTGGCCAACAAGTCAGGAACACAGCCTATAATTGGCCAACAAGTCAGGAACACAGCCTCTGATTTGGCCAACAAGTCAGGAACACAGCCTCTGACTGGCCAACAAGTCAGGAGCACAGCCTCTGATTGGCCAGCAAGTATGGAACACAGCCTCTGATTGGCCAACAAGTCAGGGACACAGCCTATAATTGGTTGAGAAGTCAGGAAAACAGCCTATAATTGGCCAGCAAGTCAAGAACACAGCCTATAAATGGCCAACAATTCAGGAACACAGCCTCTGATTGGCCAGCAAGTCAGGAACACAGCCTGTAATTGCCAACAAGTCAGGAACACAGCCTATAATTAGCCAACAAGTCAGGAACACAGCCTCTTTATGGCCAACAAGTCAGGAACACAGCCTCTTTATGGCCAACAAGTCAGGAACACAGCCTCTGACTGGCCAACAAGTCAGGAACATAGCCTCTGACTGGCCAACAAGTCAGGAACACAGCCTCTGATTGGCTAACATGTCATGAACACAGCCTTTTTTTGGCCAGCAAGTCAGGAGCACAGCCTCTGATTGGCCAGCAAGTAAGGAACACAGCCTGTAATTGGCCAACAAGTCAGGAACACAGCCTGTAATTGGCCAACAAGTCAGGAACACAGCCTATAATTGGCCAACAAGTCAGGAACACAGCCTTTAATTAGCCAACAAGTCAGGAACACAGCCACTTTGTGGCCAACAAGTCAGGAACACAGCCTCTGATTGGCCAACAAGTCAAGGAACACAGCCTCTGACTGGCCAACAAGTCAGGAACACAGCCTCTGACTGGCCAACAAGTCAGGAACACAGCCTCTGATTGGTTAACATGTCATGAACACAGCATCTTTTTGGCCAGCAAGTCAGGAACACAGCCTCTGATTGGCCAGCAAGTCAGGAACACAGCCTGTAATTGGCCAACAAGTCAGGAACACAGCCTATAATTGGCCAACAAGTAAGGAACACAGCCTATAATTAGCCAACAAGTCAGGAACACAGCCTGTAATTGGCCAACAAGTAAATTACAGCCAGGAACAATGCTCATAATGGGCCAACACTTCAGGAACACAGCCTCTGATTGGCCAGCGAGTCAGGAGCACAGCCTCTGATTGGTCAGCAAGTCAGGAACACAGCCTGTAATTGGCCAACAAGTCAGGAACACAGCCTATAATTGGCCAACAAGTCAGGAACACAGCCTCTGATTTGGCCAACAAGTCAGGAACACAGCCTCTGACTGGCCAACAAGTCAGGAGCACAGCCTCTGATTGGCCAGCAAGTATGGAACACAGCCTCTGATTGGCCAACAAGTCAGGGACACAGCCTATAATTGGTTGAGAAGTCAGGAAAACAGCCTATAATTGGCCAGCAAGTCAAGAACACAGCCTATAAATGGCCAACAATTCAGGAACACAGCCTCTGATTGGCCAGCAAGTCAGGAACACAGCCTCTGATTGGCCAGCAAGTCAGGAACACAGCCTGTAATTGGCCAACAAGTCAGGAACACAGCCTGTAATTGGCCAACAAGTAAATTACAGCCAGTAACAAAGCTTATAATGGGCCAACACTTCAGGAACACAGCCTCTGATTGGCAAGCAAGTCAGGAGCACAGCCTCTGATTGGCCAGCAAGTCAGGAACAGAGCCTGTAATTGGCCAACAAGTCAGGAACACAGCCTGTAATTGGCCAACAAGTCAGGAACACAGCCTCTGATTGGCCAACAAGTCAGGAACACAGCCTCTGATCGGCTAACATGTCATGAACACAGCCTCTTTTTGGCCAGCAAGTCAGGAGCACAGCCTCTGATTGGCCAGCAAGTCAGGAACACAGCCTGTAATTGGCCAACAGGTCAGGAACACAGCCTATAATTGGCCAACAAGTCAGGAACACAGCCTCTGATTGGCCAACAAGTCAGGAACACAGCCTCTGACTGGCCAACAAGTCAGGAACACAGCCTCTGATTGGCTAACATGTCATGAGCACAGCCTAATTTTGGCCAGCAAGTCAGGAACACAGCCTCTTTGTGGCCAACAAGTCAGGAACACAGCCTCTGATTGGCCAACAAGTCAAGGAACACAGCCTCTGACTGGCGAACAAGTCAGGAACACAGCCTCTTTGTGGCCAACATGTCAGGAACACATCCTCTGATTGGCCAACAAGTCAAGGAACACAGCCTCTGACTGGCGAACAAGTTAGGAACACAGCCTCTGACTGGCCAACAAGTCAGGAACACAGCCTCTGATTGGTTAACATGTCATGAACACAGCCTCTTTTTGGCCAGCAAGTCAGGAACACAGCCTGTAATTGGCCAACAAGTCAGGAACACAGCCTATAATTGGCCAACAAGTCAGGAACACAGCCTATAATTAGCCAACAAGTCAGGAACACAGCCTGTAATTGGCCAACAAGTAAATTACATCCAGGAACACAGCTTATAATGGGCCAACACTTCAGGAAAACAGCCTCTGATTGGCCAGCGAGTCAGGAGCACAGCCTCTGATTGGCCAGAAAGTCAGGAACACAGCCTGTAATTGGCCAACAAGTCAGGAACACAGCCTATAATTGGCCAACAAGTCAGGAACACAGCCTCTGATTTGGCCAACAAGTCAGGAACACAGCCTCTGACTGGCCAACAAGTCAGGAGCACAGCCTCTGATTGGCCAGCAAGTCAGGAACACAGCCTCTGATTGGCCAACAAGTCAGGGACACAGCCTATAATTGGTTGAGAAGTCAGAAAACAGCCTATAATTGGCCAGCAAGTCAAGAACACAGCCTATAAATGGCCAACAATTCAGGAACACATCCTCTGATTGGCCAGCAAGTCAGGAACACAGCCTCTGATTGGCCAGCAAGTCAGGAACACAGCCTGTAATTGGCCAACAAGTCAGGAACACAGCCAGTAATTGGCCAACAAGTCAGGAACACAGCCTCTGATTTGGCCAACAAGTCAGGAACACAGCCTCTGACTGGCCAACAAGTCAGGAGCCCAGCCTCTGATTGGCCAGCAAGTCAGGAACACAGCCTCTGATTGGCCAACATGTCAGGGACACAGCCTATAATTGGTTGAGAAGTCAGAAAACAGCCTATAATTGGCCAGCAAGTCAAGAACACAGCCTATAAATGGCCAACAATTCAGGAACACAGCCTCTGATTGGCCAGCAAGTCAGGAACACAGCCTATAATTGGTTGAGAAGTCAGGAAAACAGCCTATAATTGGCCAGCAAGTCAAGAACACAGCCTACAAATGGCCAACAATTCAGGAACACAGCCTCTGATTGGCCAGCAAGTCAGGAACACAGCCTCTGATTGGCCAGCAAGTCAGGAACACAGCCTGTAATTGGCCAACAAGTCAGGAACACAGCCTGTAATTGGCCAACAAGTAAATTACAGCCAGTAACAAAGCTTATAATGGGCCAACACTTCAGGAACACAGCCTCTGATTGGCAAGCAAGTCAGGAGCACAGCCTCTGATTGGCCAGCAAGTCAGGAACAGAGCCTGTAATTGGCCAACAAGTCAGGAACACAGCCTGTAATTGGCCAACAAGTCAGGAACACAGCCTCTGATTGGCCAACAAGTCAGGAACACAGCCTCTGATCGGCTAACATGTCATGAACACAGCCTCTTTTTGGCCAGCAAGTCAGGAGCACAGCCTCTGATTGGCCAGCAAGTCAGGAACACAGCCTGTAATTGGCCAACAGGTCAGGAACACAGCCTATAATTGGCCAACAAGTCAGGAACACAGCCTCTGATTGGCCAACAAGTCAGGAACACAGCCTCTTTGTGGCCAACAAGTCAGGAACACAGCCTCTGATTGGCTAACATGTCATGAGCACAGCCTAATTTTGGCCAGCAAGTCAGGAACACAGCCTCTTTGTGGCCAACATGTCAGGAACACAGCCTCTGATTGGCCAACAAGTCAGGAACACAGACTCTGACTGGCCAACAAGTCAGGAACACAGCCTCTGATCGGCTAACATGTCATGAACACAGCCTCTTTTTGGCCAGCAAGTCAGGAGCACAGTCTCTGATTGGCCAGCAAGTCAGGAACACAGCCTGTAATTGGCCAACAAGTCAGGAACACAGCCTATAATTAGCCAACAAGTCAGGAACACAGCCTGTAATTGGCCAACAAGTAAATTACATCCAGGAACACAGCTTATAATGGGCCAACACTTCAGGAACACAGCCTCTGATTGGCCAGCGAGTCAGGAGCACAGCCTCTGATTGGCCAGCAAGTCAGGAACACAGCCTGTAATTGGCCAACAAGTCAGGAACACAGCCTATAATTGGCCAACAAGTCAGGAACACAGCCTCTGATTTGGCCAACAAGTCAGGAACACAGCCTCTGACTGGCCAACAAGTCAGGAGCAAAGCCTCTGATTGGCCAGCAAGTCAGGAACATAGCCTCTGATTGGCCAACAAGTCAGGAACACAGCCTGTAATTGGCCAACAAGTCAGGAACACAGCCAGTAATTGGCCAACAAGTAAATTACAGCCAGCAACACAGCTTATAATGGGCCAACACTTCAGGAACACAGCCTCTGATTGGCAAGCAAGTCAGGAGCACAGCCTCTGATTGGCCAGCAAGTCAGGAACACAGCCTGTAATTGGCCAACAGGTCAGGAACACAGCCTATAATTGGCCAACAAGTCAGGAACACAGCCTCTGATTGGCCAACAAGTCAGGAACACAGCCTCTGACTGGCCAACAAGTCAGGAACACAGCCTCTGATTGGCTAACATGTCATGAGCACAGCCTAATTTTGGCCAGCAAGTCAGGAACACAGCCTCTTTGTGGCCAACAAGTCAGGAACACAGCCTCTGATTGGCCAACAAGTCAAGGAACACAGCCTCTGACTGGCGAACAAGTCAGGAACACAGCCTCTTTGTGGCCAACATGTCAGGAACACAGCCTCTGATTGGCCAACAAGTCAAGGAACACAGCCTCTGACTGGCGAACAAGTTAGGAACACAGCCTCTGACTGGCCAACAAGTCAGGAACACAGCCTCTGATTGGTTAACATGTCATGAACACAGCCTCTTTTTGGCCAGCAAGTAAGGAACACAGTCTCTGATTGGCCAGCAAGTCAGGAACACAGCCTGTAATTGGCCAACAAGTCAGGAACACAGCCTATAATTGGCCAACAAGTCAGGAACACAGCCTATAATTAGCCAACAAGTCAGGAACACAGCCTGTAATTGGCCAACAAGTAAATTACAGCCAGGAACACAGCATATAATGGGCCAACACTTCAGGAACACAGCCTCTGATTGGCCAGCAAGTCAGGAACACAGCCTGTAATTGGCCAGCAAGTCAGGAACACAGCCTGTAATTGGCCAACAAGTGAGGAACACAGCCTATAATTGGCCAACAAGTCAGGAACACAGCCTCTGATTGGCCAACAAGTCAAGGAACACAGCCTCTGACTGGCCAACAAGTCAGGAACACAGCCTCTGATCGGCTAACATGTCATGAACACAGCCTCTTTTTGGCCAGCAAGTCAGGAACACATCATCTGATTGGCCAACAAGTCAGGAACACAGCCTCTGATTTGGCCAACAAGTCAGGAACACAGCCTATAATTGGTCGAGAAGTCAGGAACACAGCCTGTAATTGACAACAAGTCAGGAACACAGCCTCTAATTGGCCAACACTTCAGGAACACATCCTCTGATTTGCCAGCAAGTCAGGAGCACAGCCTCTGATTGGCCAGCAAGTCAGGAACACAGCCTATAATTGGCCAACAAGTCAGGAACACAGCCTATAATTGGTCGAGAAGTCAGGAAAACAGCCTATAATTGGCCAGCAAGTAAACAACACAGCCTATAAATGGCCAACAATTCAGGAACACAACCTCTGATTGGCCAGCAAGTCAGGAACACAGCCTGTAATTGGCCAACACTTCAGGAACACAGCCTCTGATTGGCCAGCAAGTCAGGAGCACAGCCTCTGATTGGCCAGCAAGTCAGGAACACAGCCTATAATTGGCCAACAAGTCAGGAACACAGCCTCTGATTGGCCAACAAGTGAGGAACACAGCCTCTGACTGGCCAACAAGTCAGGAACACAGCCTCTGATCGGCTAACATGTCATGAACACAGCCTCTATTTGGCCAGCAAGTCAGGAGCACAGCCTCTGATTGGACAGCAAGTCAGGAACACAGCCTCTGATTGGCCAACAACTCAGGGACACAGCCTATAATTGGTTGAGAAGTCAGGAAAACAGCCTATAATTGGCCAGCAAGTAAAGAACACAGCCTATAAATGGCCAACAATTCAGGAACACAACCTCTGATTGGCCAGCAAGTCAGGAACACAGCCTGTAATTGGCCAACACTTCAGGAACACAGCCTCTGATTGGCCAGCAAGTCAGGAGCACAGCCTCTGATTGGCCAGCAAGTCAGGAACACAGCCTATAATTGGCCAACAAGTCAGGAACACAGCCTCTGATTGGCCAACAAGTGAGGAACACAGCCTCTGACTGGCCAACAAGTCAGGAACACAGCCTCTGATCGGCTAACATGTCATGAACACAGCCTCTATTTGGCCAGCAAGTCAGGAGCACAGCCTCTGATTGGCCAGCAAGTCAGGAGCACAGCCTCTGATTGGCCAGCAAGTCAGGAACACAGCCTCTGATTGGCCAACAAGTCAGGGACACAGCCTATAATTGGTTAAGAAGTCCGGAAAACAGCCTATAATTGGCCAGCAAGTCTAGAACACAGCCTATAAATGGCCAACAATTCAGGAACACAGCCTCTTATTGGCCAGCAAGTCAGGAACACAGCCTCTGATTGGCCAGCAAGTAAGGAGCACAGCCTGTAATTGGCCAACAAGTCAGGAACACAGCCTGTAATTGGCCAACAAGTAAATTGCAGCCAGGAACACCGCTTATAATGGGCCAACACTTCAGGAACACAGCCTCTGATTGGCCAACAAGTCAGGATCACAGCCTCTGATTTGGACAACAAGTCAGGAACACAGCCTATAATTAGCCAACAGGTCAGGAACATAGCCTGTAATTGGCCAACAATTCAGGAACACAGCCTATAATTGGCCAACAAGTCAGGAACACAGCCTATAATTAGCCAACAAGTCAGGAACACAGCCTCTGATTGGCCAACAAGTCAGGAACACAGCCTCTGACTGGCCAACAAGTCAGGAACACAGCCTCTGATTGGCTAATATGTCATGAACACAGCCTCTTTTTGGCCAGCAAGTCAGGAACACAGCCTCTGATTGGCCAGCAAGTCAGGAACACAGACTGTAATTGGCCAACAAGTCATGGAACACAGCCTACAATTAGCCAACAAGTGATGAACTCAGCCTGTAATTGGCCAACAAGTAAATTACAGCCAGGAACACATCTTATAATGGGCCAACACTTCAGGAACACAGCCTCTGATTGGCCAGCAAGTCAGGAGCACAGCCTCTGATTGGCCAGCAAGTCAGGAACACAGCCTGTAATTGGCCAACAAGTCAGGAACCCAGCCTATAATTGGCCAACAAGTCAGGAACCCAGCCTCTGATTGGCCAACAAGTCAGGAACACAGCCTCTGACTGGCCAACAAGTAAGGGACACAGCCTATAATTGGTTGAGAAGTCAGGAAAACAGCCTATAATTGGCCAGCAAGTCAAGAACACAGCCTATAAATGGCCAACAATTCAGGAACACAGCCTCTGATTGGCCAGCAAGTCAGGAACACAGCCTCTGATTGGCCAGCAAGTCAGGAACACAGCCTCTGATTGGCCAACAAGTCAGGGACACAGCCTATAATTGGTTGAGAAGTCAGGAAAACAGCCTATAATTGGCCAGCAAGTCAAGAACACAGCCTATAAATGGCCAACAATTCAGGAACACAGCCTCTGATTGGCCAGCAAGTCAGGAACACAGCCTCTGATTGGCCAGCAAGTCAGGAACACAGCCTGTAATTGGCCAACAAGTCAGGAACACAGCCTGTAATTGGCCAACAAGTAAATTGCAGCCAGGAACACAGCTAATAATGGGCCAACACTTCAGGACCACAGCCTTTGATTGGCCAGCAAGTCAGGAACACAGCCTCTGATTGGCCAACAAGTCAGGAACATAGCCTGTAATTGGCCAACAAGTCAGGAACACAGCCTATAATTGGCCAACAAGTCAGGAACACAGCCTCTGATTGGCCAACAAGTCTGGAACACAGCCTCTTTTTGGCCAGCAAGTCAGGAACACAGCATCTGATTGGCCAACAAGTCAGGAACACAGCCTCTGATTTGGCCAACAAGTCAGGAACAATGCCTATAATTGGTCGAGAAGTCAGGAACACAGCCTCTTTGTGGCCAACAAGTCAGGAACACAGCCTCTGATTGGCCAACAAGTCAAGGAACACAGCCTCTGACTGGCCCCCAAGTCAGGAACACAGCCTCTGACTGGACAACAAGTCAGGAACACAGCCTCTGATTGGCCCCCAAGTCAGGAACACAGCCTCTGACTGGACAACAAGTCAGGAACACAGCCTCTGACTGGACAACAAGTCAGGAACACAGCCTCTGACTGGACAACAAGTCAGGAACACAGCCTCTGATTGGCCAGCAAGTCAGGAACACAGCCTGTAATTGGCCAACAAGTAAATTACAGCCAGGAACACAGCTTATAATGAGCCAACACTTCAGGAACACAGCCTCTGATTGGCCGGCAAGTCAGGAGCACAGCCTCTGATTGGCCAGCAAGTCAGGAACACAGCCTGTAATTGGCCAACAAGTCAGGAACACAGCCTATAATGGGCCAACAAGTCAGGAACACAGCCTCTGATTGGCCAACAAGTCAGGAACACAGCCTCTGACTGGCCAACAAGTCAGGAACACAGCCTCTGATCGGCTAACATGTCATGAACACAGCCTCTTTTTGGCCAGCAAGTCAGAAGCACAGCCTCTGATTGGCCAGCAAGTCAGGAACACAGCCTGTAATTGGCCAACAAGTCAGGAACACAGCCTATAATTGGCCAATAAGTCAGGAACACAGCCTATAATTAGCCAACAAGTCAGGAACACAGCCTCTTTGTGGCCAACAAGTCAGGAACACAGCCTCTGACTGGCCAACAAGTCAGGAACACAGCCTCTGATTGGCTAACATGTCATGAACACAGCCTCTTTTTGGCCAGCAAGTCAGGAACACAGCCTCTGATTGGCCAACAAGTCAGGAACACAGCCTCTGATTTGGACAAGTCAGGAACACAGCCTATAATTGGTCGAGAAGTCAGGAACACAGCCTGTAATTGACAACAAGTCAGGAACACAGCCTCTTATTGGACAATAAGTAAATTACAGCCAGGAAGACAGCCTATAATGGGCCAACACTTCAGGAACACAGCCTATAATTGGCCAGCAAGTCAGGAGCACAGCCTATAATTGGCTAACATGTCAGGAACACTGCCTCTTTTTGGCCAGCAAGTAAGGAACACAGCCTCTAATTGGTCGAGAATTCAGGAACACATCCTATAATTGGCCAGCAAGTCAACAACACAGCCTATAAATGGCCAACAAGTCAGGAACACAGCCTGCAATTGGCCAGCAAGTCAGGAACACAGCCTTTGATTGGCCATCAAGTCAGGAACACAGCCTGTAATTGGCCAATAAGTCAGGAACACAGCCTATAATTGGCCAACAAGTCAGGAACACAGCCTCTGATTTGCCAACAAGTCAAGGAACACAGCCTCTGATTTGACCAACAAGTCAGGAACAATGCCTATAATTGGTCGAGAAGTCAGGAACACAGCCTGTAATTGACAACAAGTCAGGAACAATGCCTGTAACTGGCCAACAAGTAAATTGCAGTCAGGAACACAGCCTGTAATTGGCCAACAAGTCAGGAACACAGCCTCTGATTGGCCAACAAGTAAATTGCAGCCAGGAACACAGCCTTTGATTGGACAGCAAGTCAGGAGCACAGCCTCTGATTGGCCAGCAAGTCAGGAACACAGCCTGTAATTGGCCAACAAGGCAGGAACACAGCCTATAATTGGCCAACAAGTCAGGAACACAGCCTCTGATTGGCCAACAAGTCAGGAACACAGCCTCTTTTTGGCCAGCAAGTCAGGAACACAGCCTCTTTTTGGCCAGCAAGTCAGGAACACAGCATCTGATTGGCCAACAAGTCAGGAACACAGCCTCTGATTTGGCCAACAAGTCAGGAACAATGCCTATAATTGGTCGAGAAGTCAGGAACACAGCCTGTAATTGACAACAAGTCAGGAACACAGCCTGTAACTGGCCAACAAGTAAATTGCAGCCAGGAACACAGCCTATAATGGGCCAACACTTCAGGAACACAGCCTCTGATTGGCCAGCAAGTCAGGAGCACAGCCTGATTGGCCAGCAAGTCAGGAACACAGCCTGTAATTGGCCAACAAGTCAAGAACACAGCCTATAATTGGCCAACAAGTCAGGAACACAGCCTATATTTAGCCAACAAGTCAGGAACACAGCCTCTTTGTGGCCAACAAGTCAGGAACACAGCATCTGATTGGCCAACAAGTCAAGGAACACAGCCTCTGACTGGCCACCAAGTCAGGAACACAGCCTCTGACTGGACAACAAGTCAGGAACACAGCCTCTGATTTGCCAGCAAGTCAGGAACACAGCCTGTAATTGGCCAACAAGTAAATTACAGCCAGGAACACAGCTTATAATGAGCCAACACTTCAGGAACACAGCCTCTGATTGGCCAGCAAGTCAGGAGCACAGCCTCTGATTGGCCAGCAAGTCAGGAACACAGCCTGTAATTGGCCAACAAGTCAGGAACACAGCCTATAATGGGCCAACAAGTCAGGAACACAGCCTCTGACTGGCCAACAAGTCAGGAACACAGCCTCTGATCGGCCAACAAGTCAGGAACACAGCCTCTGATCGGCTAACATGTCATGAACACAGCCTCTTTTTGGCCAGCAAGTCAGAAGCACAGCCTCTGATTGGCCAGCAAGTCAGGAACACAGCCTGTAATTGGCCAACAAGTCAGGAACACAGCCTATAATTGGCCAACAATTCAGGAACACAGCCTATAATTAGCCAACAAGTCAGGAACACAGCCTCTTTGTGGCCAACAAGTCAGGAACACAGCCTCTGACTGGCCAACAAGTCAGGAACACAGCCTCTGATTGGCTAACATGTGATGATCACAGCCTCTTTTTGGCCAGCAAGTCAGGAACACAGCCTCTGATTGGCCAACAAGTCAGGAACACAGCCTCTGATTTGGACAACAAGTCAGGAACACAGCCTATAATTGGTCGAGAAGTCAGGAACACAGCCTGTAATTGACAACAAGTCAGGAACACAGCCTCTTATTGGCCAATAAGTAAATTACAGCCAGGAAGACAGCCTATAATGGGCCAACAATTCAGGAACACAGCCTCTGATTGGCCAGCAAGTCAGGAACACAGCCTATAATTGGCCAACAAGTCAGGAACACAGCCTATAATTTCCCAGCAAGTCAGGCCCACAGCCTATAATTGGCCAGGAAGACAGGAACACAGCCTATAATTGGTCGAGAAGTCAGGAACACAGCCTATAATTGGCCAGCAAGTCAGGAGCACAGCCTATAATTGGCTAATATGTCAGGAACACTGCCTCTTTTTGGCCAGCAAGTAAGGAACACAGCCTATAATTGGTCGAGAATTCAGGAACACATCCTATAATTGGCCAGCAAGTCAAGAACACAGCCTATAAATGGCACACAAGTCAGGAACACAGCCTCTGATTTGGCCAACAAGTCAGGAACAATGCCTATAATTGGTCGAGAAGTCAGGAACACAGCCTATAATTAGCCAACAAGTCAGGAACACAGCCTCTTTGTGGCCAACAAGTCAGGAACACAGCCTCTGATTGGCCAACAAGTCAAGGAACACAGCCTCTGACTGGCCACCAAGTCAGGAACACAGCCTCTGATTGGCCAGCAAGTCAGGAACACAGCCTCTGATTGGCTAGCAAGTTAGGAACACAGCCTATAATTGGCCAACAAGTCAGGAACACAGCCTATAATTTCCCAGCAAGTCAGGCCCACAGCCTATAATTGGCCAGCAAGTCAGGAACACAGCCTATAATTGGTCGAGAAGTCAGGAACACAGCCTATAATTGGCCAGCAAGTCAGGAGCACAGCCTATAATTGGCTAATATGTCAGGAACACTGCCTCTTTTTGGCCAGCAAGTAAGGAACACAGCCTATAATTGGTCGAGAATTCAGGAACACATCCTATAATTGGCCAGCAAGTCAAGAACACAGCCTATAAATGGCACACAAGTCAGGAACACAGCCTCTGATTTGGCCAACAAGTCAGGAACAATGCCTATAATTGGTCGAGAAGTCAGGAACACAGCCTGTAATTGACAACAAGTAAGGAACACAGCCTATAATTAGCCAACAAGTCAGGAACACAGCCTCTTTGTGGCCAACAATTCAGGAACACAGCCTCTGATTGGCCAACAAGTCAAGGAACACAGCCTCTGACTGGCCACCAAGTCAGGAACACAGCCTCTGACTGGACAACAAGTCAGGAACACAGCCTCTGATTGGCCAGCAGGTCAGGAACACAGCCTGTAATTGGCCAACAAGTAAATTACAGCCAGGAACACAGCTTATAATGGGCCAACACTTCAGGAACACAGCCTCTGATTGGCCAGCAAGTCAGGAGCACAGCCTCTGATTGGCCAGCAAGTCAGGAACACAGCCTGTAATTGGCCAACAAGTCAGGAACACAGCCTATAATTGGCCAACAAGTCAGGAACACAGCCTCTGATTGGCCAGCAAGTCAGAAACACAGCCTCTGATTGGCCAGCAAGTCAGGAACACAGCCTGTAATTGGCCAACAAGTCAGGAACACAGCCTGTAATTGGCCAACAAGTAAATTGCAGCCAGGAACACAGCTTATAATGGGCCAACACTTCAGGACCACAGCCTTTGATTGGCCAGCAAGTCAGGAGCACAGCCTCTGATTGGCCAGCAAGTCAGGAACACAGCCTGTAATTGGCCAACAAGGCAGGAACACAGCCTATAATTGGCCAACAAGTCAGGAACACAGCCTCTGATTGGCCAACAAGTCAGGAACACAGCCTCTTTTTGGCCAGCAAGTCAGGAACACAGCATCTGATTGGCCAACAAGTCAGGAACACAGCCTCTGATTTGGCCAACAAGTCAGGAACAATGCCTATAATTGGTCGAGAAGTCAGGAACACAGCCTGTAATTGACAACAAGTCAGGAACACAGCCTGTAACTGGCCAACAAGTAAATTGCAGCCAGGAACACAGCCTATAATGGGCCAACACTTCAGGAACACAGCCTCTGATTGGCCAGCAAGTCAGGAGCACAGCCTCTGATTGGCCAGCAAGTCAGGAACACAGCCTGTAATTGGCCAACAAGTCAAGAACACAGCCTATAATTGGCCAACAAGTCAGGAACACAGCCTCTTTGTGGCCAACAAGTCAGGAACACAGCCTCTTTGTGGCCAACAAGTCAGGAACACAGCCTCTGATTGGCCAACAAGTCAAGGAACACAGCCTCTGACTGGCCACCAAGTCAGGAACACAGCCTCTGACTGGACAACAAGTCAGGAACACAGCCTCTGATTGGCCAGCAGGTCAGGAACACAGCCTGTAATTGGCCAACAAGTAAATTACAGCCAGGAACACAGCTTATAATGGGCCAACACTTCAGGAACACAGCCTCTGATTGGCCAGCAAGTCAGGAGCACAGCCTCTGATTGGCCAGCAAGTCAGGAACACAGCCTGTAATTGGCCAACAAGTCAGGAACACAGCCTATAATTGGCCAACAAGTCAGGAACACAGCCTCTGATTGGCCAACAAGTGAGGAACACAGCCTCTGACTGGCCAACAAGTCAGGAACACAGCCACTGATCGGCTAGCATGTCATGAACACCGCCTCTATTTGGCCAGCAAGTCAGGAGCACAGCCACTGATTGGCCAGCAAGTCAGGAACACAGCCTCTGATTGGCCAACAAGTCAGGGACACAGCCTATAATTGGTTGAGAAGTCAGGAACACAGCCTATAATTGGCCAGCAAGTCAAGAACACAGCCTATAAATGGCCAACAATTCAGGATCACAGCCTCTGATTGGCCAGCAAGTCAGAAACACAGCCTCTGATTGGCCAGCAAGTCAGGAACACAGCCTGTAATTGGCCAACAAGTAAATTGCAGCCAGGAACACAGCTTATAATGGGCCAACACTTCAGGACCACAGCCTTTGATTGGCCAGCAAGTCAGGAGCACAGCCTCTGATTGGCCAGCAAGTCAGGAACACAGCCTGTAATTGGCCAACAAGGCAGGAACACAGCCTATAATTGGCCAACAAGTCAGGAACACAGCCTCTGATTGGCCAACAAGTCAGGAACACAGCCTCTGATTGGCCAACAAGTCAGGAACACAGCCTCTTTTTGGCCAGCAAGTCAGGAACACAGCATCTGATTGGCCAACAAGTCAGGAACACAGCCTCTGATTTGGCCAACAAGTCAGGAACACAGCCTCTGACTGGCCAACAAGTCAGGAACACAGCCTCTGATCGGCTAACATGTCATGAATACAGCCTCTTTTTGGCCAGCAAGTTAGGAACACAGCCTATAATTGGCCAACAAGTCAGGAACACAGCCTATAATTTCCCAGCAAGTCAGGCCCACAGCCTATAATTGGCCAGCAAGTCAGGAACACAGCCTATAATTGGTCGAGAAGTCAGAAACACAGCCTATAATTGGCCAGCAAGTCAAGAGCACAGCCTATAATTGGCTAACATGTCAGGAACACTGCCTCTTTTTGGCCAGCAAGTAAGGAACACAGCCTCTAATTGGTCGAGAATTCAGGAACACATCCTATAATTGGCCAGCAAGTCAACAACACAGCCTATAAATGGCCAACAAGTCAGGAACACAGCCTGTAATTGGCCAGCAAGTCAGGAACACATCCTTTGATTGGCCAGCAAGTCAGGAACACAGCCTGTAATTGGCCAATAAGTCAGGAACACAGCCTATAATTGGCCAACAAGTCAGGAACACAGCCTATAATTGGCCAACAAGTCAGGAACACAGCCTCTGATTTGCCAACAAGTCAAGGAACACAGCCTCTGATTTGGCCAACAAGTCAGGAACAATGCCTATAATTGGTCGAGAAGTCAGGAACACAGCCTGTAATTGACAACAAGTCAGGAACACAGCCTGTAACTGGCCAACAAGTAAATTGCAGGCAGGAACACAGCCTGTAATTGGCCAACAAGTCAGGAACACAGCCTGTAATTGGCCAACAAGTAAATTGCAGCCAGGAACACAGCTTATAATGGGCCAACACTTCAGGACCACAGCCTTTGATTGGCTAGCAAGTCAGGAGCACAGCCTCTGATTGGCCAGCAAGTCAGGAACACAGCCTGTAATTGGCCAACAAGTAAATTACAGCCAGGAACACAGCTTATAATGGGCCAACACTTCAGGACCACAGCCTGTAATTGGCCAACAAGGCAGGAACACAGCCTATAATTGGCCAACAAGTCAGGAACACAGCCTCTGATTGGCCAACAAGTCAGGAACACAGCCTCTTTTTGGCCAGCAAGTCAGGAACACAGCATCTGATTGGCCAACAAGTCAGGAACACAGCCTCTGATTTGGCCAACAAGTCAGGAACAATGCCCATAATTGGTCGAGAAGTCAGGAACACAGCCTGTAATTGACAACAAGTCAAGAACACAGCCTGTAACTGGCCAACAAGTAAATTGCAACCAGGAACACAGCCTATAATGGGCCAACACTTCAGGAACACAGCCTCTGATTGGCCAGCAAGTCAGGAGCACAGCCTGTAATTGACCAACAAGTCAAGAACACAGCCTATAATTGGCCAACAAGTCAGGAACACAGCCTATAATTAGCCAACAAGTCAGGAACACAGCCTCTTTGTGGCCAACAAGTCAGGAACACAGCCTCTGATTGGCCAACAAGTCAAGGAACACAGCCTCTGACTGGCCACCAAGTCAGGGACACATCCTCTGACTGGACAACAAGTCAGGAACACAGCCTCTGATTGGCCAGCAAGTCAGGAACACAGCCTGTAATTGGCCAACAAGTAAATTACAGCCAGGAACACAGCTTATAATGAGCCAACACTTCAGGAACACAGCCTCTGATTGGCCAGCAAGTCAGGAGCACAGCCTCTGATTGGCCAGCAAGTCAGGAACACAGCCTGTAATTGGCCAACAAGTCAGGAACACAGCCTATAATTGGCCAACAAGTCAGGAACACAGCCTCTGATTGGCCAACAAGTCAGGAACACAGCCTCTGATTGGCCAACAAGTCAGGAACACAGCCTCTGACTGGCCAACAAGTCAGGAACACAGCCTCTGATCGGCTAACATGTCATGAACACAGCCTCTTTTTGGCCAGCAAGTCAGGAGCACAGCCTCTGATTGGCCAGCAAGTCAGGAACACAGCCTGTAATTGGCCAACAAGTCAGGAACACAGCCTATAATTGGCCAACAAGTCAGGAACACAGCCTATAATTAGCCAACAAGTCAGGAACACAGCCTCTTTGTGGCCAACAAGTCAGGAACACAGCCTCTGATTGGCCAACAAGTCAAGGAACACAGCCTCTGACTGGACAACAAGTCAGGAACACAGCCTCTGATTGGCTAACATATCATGAACACAGCCTCTTTTTGGCCAGCAAGTCAGGAAAACAGCCTCTGATTGGTCAACAAGTCAGGAACACAGCCTCTGATTTGGCCAACAAGTCGGGAACACAGCCTATAATTGGTCGAGAAGTCAGGAACACAGCCTGTAATTGACAACAAGTCAGGAACACAACCTGTAATTGGCCAACAAGTATATTACAGCCAGGTACAGAGCCTATAATGGGCCAACACTTCAGAAACACAGCCTCTGATTGGCCAACAAGTCAGGAACACAGCCTCTGATTGGCCAACAAGTCAAGGAACACAGCCTCTGACTGGCCACCAAGTCAGGAACACAGCCTCTGACTGGCCAACAAGTCAGGAACACAGCCTCTGATTGGCTAACATGTCATGAACACAGCCTGTTTTTGGCCAGCAAGTCAGGAACACAGCCTGTTTTTGGCCAGCAAGTCAGGAACACAGCCTCTGATTTGGCCAACAAGTCAGGAACACAGCCTATAATTGGTCGAGAAGTCAGGAACACAGCCTGTAATTGACAACAAGTCAGGAACACAGCCTCTGATTGGCCAACAAGTCAGGGACACAGCCTATAATTGGTTGAGAAGTCAGGAAAACAGCCTATAATTGGCCAAGAAGTCAGGAACACAGCCTATAAATGGCCAACAATTCAGGAACACAGCCTCTGATTGGCCAGCAAGTCAGGAACACAGCCTGTAATTGGCCAACAAGTAAATTGCAGCCAGGAACACATCTAATAATGGGCCAACACTTCAGGACCACAGCCTTTGATTGGCCAGCAAGTCAGGAACACAGCCTCTGATTGGCCAACAAGTCAGGAACATAGTCTGTAATTGCCCAACAAGTCAGGAACACAGCCTATAATTGGCCAACAAGTCAGGAACACAGCCTCTGATTGGCCAACAAGTCAGGAACACAGCCTCTTTTTGGCCAGCAAGTCAGGAACACAGCATCTGATTGGCCAACAAGTCAGGAACACAGCCTCTGATTTGGCCAACAAGTCAGGAACAATGCCTATAATTGGTCGAGAAGTCAGGAACACAGCCTGTAATTGACAAAAAGTCAGGAACACAGCCTCTTTGTGGCCAACAAGTCAGGAACACAGCCTCTTTGTGGCCAACAAGTCAGGAACACAGCCTCTGACTGGACAACAAGTCAGGAACACTACCTCTGATTGGCCAGCAAGTCAGGAACACAGCCTGTAATTGGCCAACAAGTAAATTACAGCCAGGAACACAGCTTATAATGAGCCAACACTTCAGGAACACAGCCTCTGATTGGCCAGCAAGTCAGGAGCACAGCCTCTGATTGGCCAGCAAGTCAGGAACACAGCCTGTAATTGGCCAACAAGTCAGGAACACAGCCTGTAATTGGCCAACAAGTCAGGAACACAGCCTATAATTGGCCAACAAGTCAGGAACACAGCCTATAATTGGCCAACAAGTCAGGAACACAGCCTATAATTAGCCAACAAGTCAGGAACACAGCCTCTTTGTGGCCAACAAGTCAGGAACACAGCCTCTGACTGGCCAACAAGTCAGGAACACAGCCTCTGACTGGCCAACAAGTCAGGAACACAGCCTCTGATCGGCTAACATGTCATGAACACAGCCTCTTTTTGGCTAGCAAGTCAGAAGCACAGCCTCTGATTGGCCAGCAAGTCAGGAACACAGCCTGTAATTGGCCAACAAGTCAGGAACACAGCCTCTTTGTGGCCAACAAGTCAGGAACACAGCCTCTGACTGGCCAACAAGTCAGGAACACAGCCTCTGACTGGCCAACAAGTCAGGAACACAGCCTCTGATTGGCCAACAAGTCAGGAACACAGCCTCTGATTGGCTAACATGTCATGAACACAGCCTCTTTTTGGCCAGCAAGTCAGGAACACAGCCTCTGATTGGCCAACAAGTCAGGAACACAGCCTCTGATTTGGACAACAAGTCAGGAACACAGCCTATAATTGGTCGAGAAGTCAGGAACACAGCCTGTAATTGACAACAAGTCAGGAACACAGCCTCTTATTGGCCAATAAGTAAATTACAGCCAGGAAGACAGCCTATAATGGGCCAACACTTCAGGAACACAGCCTCTGATTGGCCAGCAAGTCAGGAACACAGCCTCTGATTGGCTAGCAAGTAAGGAACACAGCCTATAATTGGCCAACAAGTCAGGAACACAGCCTATAATTTCCCAGCAAGTCAGGCCCACAGCCTATAATTGGCCAGCAAGTCAGGAACACAGCCTATAATTGGTCGAGAAGTCAGGAACACAGCCTATAATTGGCCAGCAAGTCAGGAGCACAGCCTATAATTGGCTAATATGTCAGGAACACTGCCTCTTTTTGGCCAGCAAGTAAGGTACACAGCCTATAATTGGTCGAGAATTCAGGAACACATCCTATAATTGGCCAGCAAGTCAAGAACACAGCCTATAAATGGCACACAAGTCAGGAACACAGCCTCTGATTTGGCCAACAAGTCAGGAACAATGCCTATAATTGGTCGAGAAGTCAGGAACACATCCTGTAATTGACAACAAGTAAGGAACATGGCCTATAATTAGCCAACAAGTCAGGAACACAGCCTCTTTGTGGCCAACAAGTCAGGAACACAGCCTCTGATTGGCCAACAAGTCAAGGAACACAGCCTCTGACTGGCCACCAAGTCAGGAACACAGCCTGTAATTGGCCAACAAGTAAATTACAGCCAGGAACACAGCTTATATTGGGCGAACACTTCAGCAACACAGCCTCTGATTGGCCAGCAAGTCAGGAGCACAGCCTCTGATTGGCCAGCAAGTCAGGAACACAGCCTGTAATTGGCCAACAAGTCAGGAACACAGCCTATAATTGGCCAACAAGTCAGGAACACAGCCTCTGATTGGCCAACAAGTTAGGAACACAGCCTCTGACTGGCCAACAAGTCAGGAACACAGCCACTGATCGGCTAGCATGTCATGAACACAGCCTCTATTTAGCCAGCAAGTCAGGAGCACAGCCTCTGATTGGCCAGCAAGTCAGGAACACAGCCTCTGATTGGCCAACAAGTCAGGGACACAGCCTATAATTGGTTGAGAAGTCAGGAACACAGCCTATAATTGGCCAGCAAGTCAAGAACACAGCCTATAAATGGCCAACAATTCAGGATCACAGCCTCTGATTGGCCAGCAAGTCAGAAACACAGCGTTTGATTGGCCAGCAATTCAGGAGCACAGCCTCTGATTGGCCAGCAAGTCAGGAACACAGCCTGTAATTGGCCAACAAGGCAGGAACACAGCCTATAATTGGCCAACAAGTCAGGAACACAGCCTCTGATTGGCCAACAAGTCAGGAACACAGCCTCTTTTTGGGCAGCAAGTCAGGAACACAGCATCTGATTGGCCAACAAGTCAGGAACACAGCCTCTGATTTGGCCAACAAGTCAGGAACAATGCCTATAATTGGTCGAGAAGTCAGGAACACAGCCTGTAATTGACAACAAGTCAGGAACACAGCCTGTAACTGGCCAACAAGTAAATTGCAGCCAGGAACACAGTCTATAATGGGCCAACACTTCAGGAACACAGCCTCTGATTGGCCAGCAAGTCAGGAGCACAGCCTCTGATTGGCCAGCAAGTCAGGAACACAGCCTGTAATTGGCCAAGAAGTCAAGAACACAGCCTATAATTGGCCAGCAAGTCAGGAACACAGCCTATAATTAGCCAACAAGTCAGGAACACAGCCTCTTTGTGGCCAACAAGTCAGGAACACAGCCTCTGATTGGCCAACAAGTCAAGGAACACAGCCTCTGACTGGCCACCAAGTCAGGAACACAGCCTCTGACTGGACAACAAGTCAGGAACACAGCCTCTGATTGGCCAGCAAGTCAGGAACACAGCCTGTAATTGGCCAACAAGTAAATTACAGCCAGGAACACAGCTTATAATGAGCCAACACTTCAGGAACACAGCCTCTGATTGGCCAGCAAGTCAGGAGCACAGACTCTGATTGGCCAGCAAGTCAGGAACACAGCCTGTAATTGGCCAACAAGTCAGGAACACAGCCTCTGATTGGCCAACAAGTCAGGAACACAGCCTCTGACTGGCCAACAAGTCAGGAACACAGCCTCTGATCGGCTAACATGTCATAAACACAGCCTCTTTTTGGCCAGCAAGTCAGGAGCACAGCCTCTGATTGGCCAGCAAGTCAGGAACACAGCCTGTAATTGGCCAACAAGTCAGGAACACAGCCTATAATTAGCCAAAAAGTCAGGAACACACCCTCTTTGTGGCCAACAAGTCAGGAACACAGCCTCTGATTGGCCAAAAAGTCAAGGAACACAGCCTCTGACTGGCCAACAAGTCAGGAACACAGCCTCTGACTGGCCAACAAGTCAGGAACACAGCCTCTGATTGGCTAACATGTCATGAACACAGCCTCTCTTTGGCCAGCAAGTCAGGAACACAGCCTCTGATTTGGACAACAAGTCAGGAACACAGCCTATAATTGGTCGAGAAGTCAGGAACACAGCCTGTAATTTACAACAAGTCAGGAACACAGCCTCTTATTGGCCAATAAGTAAATTACAGCCCGGAAGACAGCCTATAATGGGCCAACACTTCAGGAACACAGCCTCTGATTGGCCAGCAAGTCAGGAACACAGCCTCTGATTGGCCAGCAAGTTAGGAACACAGCCTATAATTGGCCAACCAGTCAGGAACACAGCCTATAATTTCCCAGCAAGTCAGGCCCACAGCCTATAATTGGCCAGCAAGTCAGGAACACAGCCTATAATTGGTCGAGAAGTCAGGAACACAGCCTATAATTGGCCAGCAAGTCAGGAGCACAGCCTATAATTGGCTAACATGTCAGGAACACTGCCTCTTTTTGGCCAGCAAGTAAGGAACACAGCCTCTAATTGGTCGAGAATTCAGGAACACATCCTATAATTGGCCAGGAAGTCAACAACACAGCCTATAAATGGCCAACAAGTCAGGAACACAGCCTGTAATTGGCCAGCAAGTCAGGAACACAGCCTTTGATTGGCCAGCAAGTCAGGAACACAGCCTATAATTGGCCAACAAGTCAGGAACACAGCCTATAATTGGCCAACAAGTCAGGAACACAGCCTCTGATTTGCCAACAAGTCAAGGAACACAGCCTCTGATTTGGCCAACAAGTCAGGAACACAGCCTCTTTGTGGCCAACAAGTCAGGAACACAGCCTCTGATTGGCCAACAAGTCAAGGAACACAGCCTCTGACTGGCCAACAAGTCAAGGAACACAGCCTCTGACTGGCCACCAAGTCAGGAACACAGCCTCTGATTGGCCAGCAAGTCAGGAACACATCCTGTAATTGGCCAACAAGTAAATTACAGCCAGGAACACAGCTTATAATGAGCCAACACTTCAGGAACACAGCCTCTGATTGGCCAGCAAGTCAGGAGCACAGCCTCTGATTGGCCAGCAAGTCAGGAACACAGCCTGTAATTGGCCAACAAGTCAGGAACACAGCCTATAATTGGCCAACAAGTCAGGAACACAGCCTCTGATTGGCCAACAAGTCAGGAACACAGCCTCTGACTGGCCAACAAGTCAGGAACACAGCCTCTGATCGGCTAACATGTCATGAGCACAGCCTCTTTTTGGCCAGCAAGTCAGGAGCACAGCCTCTGATTGGCCAGCAAGTCAGGAACACAGCCTGTAATTGGCCAACAAGTCAGGAACACAGCCTATAATTGGCCAACAAGTCAGGAACACAGCCTCTTTGTGGCCAACAAGTCAGGAACACAGCCTCTGATTGGCCAAAAAGTCAAGGAACACAGCCTCTGACTGGCCAACAAGTCAGGAACACAGCCTCTGACTGGCCAACAAGTCAGGAACACAGCCTCTGACTGGCCAACAAGTCAGGAACACAGCCTCTGATTGGCTAACATGTCATGAACACAGCCTCTCTTTGGCCAGCAAGTCAGGAACACAGCCTCTGATTTGGACAACAAGTCAGGAACACAGCCTATAATTGGTCGAGAAGTCAGGAACACAGCTTGTAATTTACAACAAGTCAGGAACACAGCCTCTTATTGGCCAATAAGTAAATTACAGCCAGGAAGACAGCCTATAATGGGCCAACACTTCAGGAACACAGCCTCTGATTGGCCAGCAAGTCAGGAACACAGCCTCTGATTGGCCAACAAGTCAGGAACACAGCCTATAATTTCCCAGCAAGTCAGGCCCACAGCCTATAATTGGCCAGCAAGTCAGGAACACAGCCTATAATTGGTCGAGAAGTCAGGAACACAGCCTATAATTGGCCAGCAAGTCAGGAACACTGCCTCTTTTTGGCCAGCAAGTAAGGAACACAGCCTCTAATTGGTCGAGAATTCAGGAACACATCCTATAATTGGCCAGCAAGTCAACAACACAGCCTATAAATGGCCAGCAAGTCAACAACACAGCCTATAAATGGCCAACAAGTCAGGAACACAGCCTGTAATTGGCCAGCAAGTCAGGAACACAGCCTTTGATTGGCCAGCAAGTCAGGAACACAGCCTTTGATTGGCCAGCAAGTCAGGAACACAGCCTGTAATTGGCCAATAAGTCAGGAACACAGCATATAATTGGCCAACAAGTCAGGAACACAGCCTATAATTGGCCAACAAGTCAGGAACACAGCCTCTGATTTGCCAACAAGTCAAGGAACACAGCCTCTGATTTGGCCAACAAGTCAGGAACAATGCCTATAATTGGTCGAGAAGTCAGGAACACAGCCTGTAATTGACAACAAGTCAGGAACACAGCCTGTAACTGGCCAACAAGTAAATTGCAGTCAGGAACACAGCCTGTAATTGGCCAACAAGTCAGGAACACAGCCTGTAATTGGCCAACAAGTAAATTGCAGCCAGGAACACAGCTTATAATGGGCCAACACTTGAGGACCACAGCCTTTGATTGGCCAGCAAGTCAGGAGCACAGCCTCTGATTGGCCAGCAAGTCAGGAACACAGCCTGTAATTGTCCAACAAGGCAGGAACACAGCCTATAATTGGCCAACAAGTCAGGAACACAGCCTCTGATTGGCCAGCAAGTCAGGAACACAGCATCTGATTGGCCAACAAGTCAGGAACACAGCATCTGATTGGCCAACAAGTCAGGAACACAGCCTCTGATTTGGCCAACAAGTCAGGAACAATGCCTATAATTGGTCGAGAAGTCAGGAACACAGCCTGTAATTGACAACAAGTCAGGAACACAGCCTGTAACTGGCCAACAAGTAAATTGCAGCCAGGAACACAGCCTATAATGGGCCAACACTTCAGGAACACAGCCTCTGATTGGCCAGCAAGTCAGGAGCACAGCCTCTGATTGGCCAGCAAGTCAGGAACACAGCCTGTAATTGGCCAACAAGTCAAGAACACAGCCTATAATTGGCCAACAAGTCAGGAACACAGCATCTTTGTGGCCAACAAGTCAGGAACACAGCCTCTGATTGGCCAACAAGTCAAGGAACACAGCCTCTGACTGGCCACCAAGTCAGGAACACAGCCTCTGACTGGACAACAAGTCAGGACCACAGCCTCTGATTGGCCAGCAAGTCAGGAACACAGCCTGTAATTGGCCAACAAGTAAATTACAGCCAGGAACACAGCTTATAATGAGCCAACACTTCAGGAACACAGCCTCTGATTGGCCAGCAAGTCAGGAGCACAGCCTCTGATTGGCCAGCAAGTCAGGAACACAGCCTGTAATTGGCCAACAAGTCAGGAACACAGCCTATAATTGGCCAACAAGTCAGGAACACAGCCTCTGATTGGCCAACAAGTCAGGAACACAGCCTCTGACTGGCCAACAAGTCAGGAACACAGCCTCTGATCGGCTAACATGTCATGAATACAGCCTCTTTTTGGCCAGCAAGTCAGGAGCACAGCCTCTGATTGGCCAGCAAGTTAGGAACACAGCCTGTAATTGGCCAACAAGTCAGGAACACAGCCTATAATTAGCCAACAAGTCAGGAACACAGCCTCTGATTGGCCAACAAGTCAAGGAACACAGCCTCTGACTGGCCAACAAGTCAGGAACACATCCTCTGACTGGCCAACAAGTCAGGAACACAGCCTCTGATTGGCTAACATGTCATGAACACAGCCTCTCTTTGGCCAGCAAGTCAGGAACACAGCCTCTGATTTGGACAACAAGTCAGGAACACAGCCTATAATTGGTCGAGAAGTCAGGAACACAGCCTGTAATTTACAACAAGTCAGGAACACAGCCTCTTATTGGCCAATAAGTAAATTACAGCCAGGAAGACAGCCTATAATGGGCCAACACTTCAGGAACACAGCCTCTGATTGGCCAGCAAGTCAGGAACACAGCCTCTGATTGGCCAGCAAGTTAGGAACACAGCCTATAATTGGCCAACAAGTCAGGAACACAGCCTATAATTTCCCAGCAAGTCAGGCCCACAGCCTATATTTGGTCGAGAAGTCAGGAACACAGCCTATAATTGGCCAGCAAGTCAGGAACACTGCCTCTTTTTGGCCAGCAAGTAAGGAACACAGCCTCTAATTGGTCGAGATTTCAGGAACACATCCTATAATTGGCCAGCAAGTCAACAACACAGCCTATAAATGGCCAACAAGTCAGGAACACAGCCTGTAATTGGCCAGCAAGTCAGGAACACAGCCTTTGATTGGCCAGCAAGTCAGGAACACAGCCTGTAATTGGCCAACAAGTCAGGAACACAGCCTATAATTGGCCAACAAGTCAGGAACACAGCCTATAATTGGCCAACAAGTCAGGAACACAGCCTCTGATTTGCCAACAAGTCAAGGAACACAGCCTCTGACTGGCCAACAAGTCAGGAACACAGCCTCTGACTGGACAACAAGTCAGGAACACAGCCTCTGATTGGCTAACATGTCATGAACACAGCCTCTTTTTGGCCAGCAAGTCAGGAACACAGCCTCTGATTGGCCAACAAGTCAGGAACACAGCCTCTGATTTGGCCAACAAGTCAGGAACACAGCCTATAATTGGCCAGCAAGTCAGGAACACTGCCTCTTTTTGGCCAGCAAGTAAGGAACACAGCCTCTAATTGGTCGAGATTTCAGGAACACATCCTATAATTGGCCAGCAAGTCAACAACACAGCCTATAAATGGCCAACAAGTCAGGAACACAGCCTGTAATTGGCCAGCAAGTCAGGAACACAGCCTTTGATTGGCCAACAAGTCAGGAACACAGCCTATAATTGGCCAACAAGTCAGGAACACAGCCTATAATTGGCCAACAAGTCAGGAACACAGCCTATAATTGGCCAACAAGTCAGGAACACAGCCTCTGATTTGCCAACAAGTCAAGGAACACAGCCTCTGACTGGCCAACAAGTCAGGAACACAGCCTCTGACTGGACAACAAGTCAGGAACACAGCCTCTGATTGGCTAACATGTCATGAACACAGCCTCTTTTTGGCCAGCAAGTCAGGAGCACAGCCTCTGATTGGCCAGCAAGTTAGGAACACAGCCTGTAATTGGCCAACAAGTCAGGAACACAGCCTATAATTGGCCAACAAGTCAGGAACACAGCCTATAATTAGCCAACAAGTCAGGAACACAGCCTCTTTGTGGCCAACAAGTCAGGAACACAGCCTCTGATTGGCCAACAAGTCAGGAACACAGCCTCTGACTGGCCAACAAGTCAGGAACACAGCCTCTGATTGGCTAACATGTCATGAACACAGCCTCTCTTTGGCCAGCAAGTCAGGAACACAGCCTCTGATTTGGACAACAAGTCAGGAACACAGCCTATAATTGGTCGAGAAGTCAGGAACACAGCCTGTAATTTACAACAAGTCAGGAACACAGCCTCTTATTGGCCAATAAGTAAATTACAGCCAGGAAGACAGCCTATAATGGGCCAACACTTCAGGAACACAGCCTCTGATTGGCCAGCAAGTCAGGAACACAGCCTCTGATTGGCCAGCAAGTTAGGAACACAGCCTATAATTGGCCAACAAGTCAGGAACACAGCCTATAATTTCCCAGCAAGTCAGGCCCACAGCCTATATTTGGTCGAGAAGTCAGGAACACAGCCTATAATTGGCCAGCAAGTCAGGAGCACAGCCTATAATTGGCTAACATGTCAGGAACACTGCCTCTTTTTGGCCAGCAAGTAAGGAACACAGCCTCTAATTGGTCGAGAATTCAGGAACACATCCTATAATTGGCCAGCAAGTCAACAACACAGCCTATAAATGGCCAACAAGTCAGGAACACAGCCTGTAATTGGCCAGCAAGTCAGGAACACAGCCTTTGATTGGCCAGCAAGTCAGGAACACAGCCTGTAATTGGCCAATAAGTCAGGAACACAGCCTATAATTGGCCAACAAGTCAGGAACACAGCCTATAATTGGCCAACAAGTCAGGAACACAGCCTCTGATTTGCCAACAAGTCAAGGAACACAGCCTCTGATTTGGCCAACAAGTCAGGAACACAGCCTGTAATTGGCCAACAAGTAAATTACAGCCAGGAACACAGCTTATAATGAGCCAACACTTCAGGAACACAGCCTCTGATTGGCCAGCAAGTCAGGAGCACAGCCTCTGATTGGCCAGCAAGTCAGGAACACAGCCTGTAATTGGCCAACAAGTCAGGAACACAGCCTATATCAAATCAAATCAAATCAAATTTATTTATATAGCGCTTTTTACAACTGATGTTGTCACAAAGCAGCTTTACAAAAATGGGAATCACAGCACAGAGAATCAGACAAAACACTGAACATAATATACAGAATATACAGAACCCCCGTGAGCGCTGAGGCAAGGAAAAACTCCCTCAGAGCTGGAGGAGGAAGAAACCTCGGGAGGACCAAGACTCACATCTAAAGGGGGGACCATCCTACCACTGGTCAGACAACTTATAAGTTAAACATTGAAAAGTCAATTTTACATCCACGCAGTTCTAATATATTCAGGTGTGTATAATCAACAGTGGAAACAATTAGAGTTCATATAGATTTGGATGTGATCTGTAGTGGAGAAGCTGCGTTCCAGAAACTTCCATCAGTCTGGTCAATCAGGGGGACAGGGGGACTTGAGGGTGGGACATCCATCAGTATTGGGCCGGACCGGTGGACAGTCAGTAACTCGGAGGAAGGAAAGATTTAGGAATTAGTTTAGACTGTATTTATGAAGAACAGAAAATGTAAAAAATTATCAGAGTGTGACTAATGACTCCGGCAGGTCTGAATATGACAGCCTAACTAAAGGGAGAGAGCCAGAAGGTAACATAGACACGGAGGCTCCCTGAGACACTGGCATTCACCCACTCCACCGTCCACAAACCTGAGTGACTGCATGTAGTGAGTGACAGCAGCACCAGCATCTCAGTTTACCCACAATTCACTATGTCCATGAACCCCTGGATCTGCAGCCTTATCTAAAGGGAATTAACATTAACTACCAAAAGCTAAACTAAACAAGTAAGTTTTTAGTCTAGACTTAAAGATTGAGACTGTGTCTGAGTCCCGAACATTATCGGGGAGATTATTCCAGAGTTGGGGCGCTTTATAAGAGAAAGCTCTTCCTCCTGCAGAGCTTCTCTGAATTTTGGGAACTACTAGGAAGCCAGCACCCTGTGATCTAAGTAATCGTGGTGGTTCATAATAGGAGATAAGGTCTCTCAGATACTCAGGAGCGAGCCCATGTAGGGCTTTATACGTTAACAGGAGAATTTTATAGTCTATGCGGAATTTGACTGGAAGCCAGTGAAGAGCTGATAGGACTGGACTAATATGGTCAAATTTTCTAGTTTTAGTAAGGACCCTGGCTGCAGCATTTTGAACTAGCTGAAGTTTATTTAAGTTACTGCTAGAACATCCTGACAGTAGCGCATTACAGTAGTCTAGCCTTGACGTAATGAAGGCATGTACTAATTTTTCTGCGTCATGTAAGGATAAAGCATTTCTTAGCTTGGCGATGTTACGGAGATGTAGAAAAGCTGTTTTAGTAACATTAGATATGTGTTTATCAAATGCTAGATCTGAATCTATGATAACGCCAAGATTTTTAGCTGTTGAACCAGGTGTGACTGAGAAGTCGGCCAGATTCAACATTAGGTGTGATAATTTATTTCTAGCAGCTTTAGGGCCTAATAGAAGAACTTCTGTTTTATCACTATTTAATAGAAGAAAGTTGTGTGACATCCATGATTTCACATCTTTTACGCAATCCTCCATTTTCTTTATTCTCTGTTTGTCATCAGGTTTGGCTGATATGAAGAGCTGCGTGTCGTCTGCATAACAATGAAAATTAACATTATGTTTTCTAATAACTTTGCCCAGGGGGAGCATGTATAACGTAAATAATAACGGTCCTAAGATAGAGCCTTGTGGAACTCCATATCTAACCTTTGTATAATTGGAGGGTATATTATTTACCCTCACAAACTGAAAACGATCGGTCAAGTATGATTTGAACCACGATAAGGCAGTTCCAGTTATACCGACCATTTTCTCTAATCTTTCTAGGAGGATATTATGATCTATTGTATCAAAAGCTGCGCTCAGATCAAGAAGTACCAGTAAAGAAACGCAGCCTTGGTCAGCGGCAAGAAGCAGATCATTTGTTATCTTAACTAGAGCTGTCTCAGTGCTATGATGAGGCCTAAATCCAGATTGGAATTTTTCATAGATCTGGTTTCTTTGCAGATAAGAGCCAAGTTGTTGGGCCACGGCCTTTTCTAAAATCTTAGAAATAAATGGTAAATTTGAAATAGGTCTATAGTTAGATAGTACACTAGGATCAAGATTTGGTTTCTTGATCAAAGGTTTAATTACTGCTAGTTTAAAGGCTTTGGGAACATACCCCAGGTTTAATGATGAGTTTACTATTGTTAATAGTGGTTTAATTATGTCTGGTAATACCTGTTTTAATAGTTTTGTGGGAACTGCATCAAGTGTACAGGTTGTGCAGTTTGATGAGGAGATAATTTTCTCCAGTTCTAAATGATGTAGTGGGTTAAAAACTTCCAACCTGACTTCGGTAGCTGGATTTTGTTCTATATCAGCCACACCAGATGACAGACAAGATGTGCTATTTATCTGTTGAACTTTGTCCCGAATATTTTCGATTTTATTATCAAAATAGTCCATAAAAGCATTGCTAGTGTGGATTGCTGGAATCTGAGGATCAGTACCTGCCTGATTTTTAGTCAGTTTAGAAATAACACTAAAGAGAACTCTAGGGTTGTTTTTATTAATCTCGATCTGAGAGGCCAGATACTCTGAGCGGGCTTTATTAATTTCTCTTCTATATTCAACAATACTGTCTTTCCAAGCAGAGTGGAATACTTCCAGTTTGGTTGATCGCCATTTTCGCTCAAAATTTCGTACTAATTGCTTTAAAGTACGAGTTTGGTCGTTATACCACAGCGCAAGTTTTTTCTGTCTCTCTTTTTTGTGTTTAAGTGGTGCTACACCATCTAAAGTAGACCGGAAGGTATTTTCTAAACAATCAGTTAGTTTGTCTAGTTCTGCTGGGTTACCTGGAGAGTACACTATGGTTGATAAATCAGGAAGGTTATCAGTAAATTGTTGAGCGGTAAAGGGCGTTATTGAACGTTTCATAGAGTAGCTGGGGGATGTACGTATATTATGACTAAGATGAAGTTTAAAAGAAATAAGATAATGATCTGAGATTACTGAGGTTTGAGAAAGAATATCTAGGTTATCTATGCTAACACCCAGGGTCAAAACCAGATCCAGAGTATGATTACAGTAATGCGTAGGTCCTGTTACATTTTGAGCAATACCAACTGAGTCTAGAATTGATGCAAAAGCCTTTTTTAATGAGTCATCAACTTTTTCAAAATGAATGTTGAAGTCTCCTACTATAATTACTTTATCACTACAAACTGCTAAATCTGCAGCGAAATCACTAAATTCTTTTAAAAATTCTACATAGGGTCCTGGTGGTCTGTAAATATTAATTAAAGAAAATGCATTCTGTTTTGTAATTGGATTAATTATATTGATGTAAAGAAGCTCAAAAGAAGTGAAATTATCATAGTGTTTCTGATTGACAGCTAGGGAATTTCTAAAAATTATGCAGACCCCGCCTCCTCTACCGGACGATCTGGGGTTGTGTATATAATTATAGCCTGCAGGGGTGGCTTCGTTTAATGCTAAATATTCATCGGGTCTAATCCAGGTTTCAGTGAGGCACAACACATCAAATTTCTGATCAGTTATGATTTCATTCACTATTACTGCTTTTGAATTTAGAGATCTTATGTTAAGTAAACCAATCTTTAGTTTTGAAGTGCTAGTGCTACAGTCTGGATATGATTGTTTAATATACGTTAGGTTATTTAGATTTACTGTTTGAGTTTTTTGACATTTATGTTTGACTCGGGGGACAGACACAGTCTGAATACATTGGTATCTAGGTAACGTCTCTTTGCAGCTCACAGACGGTCGGTTAAGCCTCTCTGTCTGCGGCCTGGTCCCGGCTCCGGTTTGTCAGCAGCTTCTAAGGCTACTGCTACTCTGCCGACTAACTAAGAGACTATGTGCTATGCTGCACGAAAGTAAGGCAGCACCATCCCGCGTGGGGTGGACACCATCCCTACCTAAAAGACCAGGCTTGCCCTCAAACATTAGCCAGTTGTCTATAAAGCCCACATGATTGTCCGTACACCACTTGGACATCCAGCGGTTCAGCGAAGAAAGCCTGCTGTAAGCTTCATCGCCACGCCTCATTGGGATGGGGCCAGAACAGATTACCTCTTCGGACAGCGTCTGGGCCTGTTTAACCACCTCTTTAATATTAGCCTTAGTTACTTCAGACTGCCGCAGACGAATATCATTGGCCCCTACATGAATAACTACCCTCGAATATCTCCTATTTGCTAACAGCCTAAGGTTGCCACTAATGTCCGGTGCTCTGGCTCCCGGTAAGCAGATAACTCTAGCCGCTGGTGCCCCTAAAGGAGTAGCTAATTTCACGTGCCGGACGATAGAATCTCCTATCACCAGAGTACCTTTAACAGGCTCCTCAGCGGGTGCTTCACTGAGCGGGGCAAACCTGTTTGACACGTGAACTGGGGGAGCATGGTGTACAGGTGGGCTGGCTGTGGCCTTTGCAGTAGCATTAGCCTTAGCCTTTCGACTATGCCGCCGAGACGTTACCCATTCGCCCTGCTGTGGGGGCTCTAAGGCCGGAGTCGAGGGGGTACTAGCTCTCCCTGGTGTACCCGGGGCTGCTAACAGTGACCCTTGCTGTCTATCCCTTATTAAACCCCGGATACGCAGCTCTAACTTGTCCACCTTCTCTACCAGGCAGTTAACTAGCTTGCACTTTGAACAAACACCACTATCATTATGACTATCGGTGGAGAAGGGGTCTAAACTAAACATGCCACACTCTGAACAAGAGAAAAACCCAGCAGTAGCCATGACAAAAAAGCACTCACCTTGTTTCAGTTGAAATTAGAAACTAACACAAACCAAACAGCAGCAGCAAACAGCTAATCCAGCAAACCTGTGGAAGAAGTCTGTAAAAGTGAGCTAAGAGTGGATTAATAGGTGGGTAGAGCAAAGTGGAGGCAGGCTAAAGGTGGATTAGTAAGTATGAAGGGTGAAAGAGGAAGAAAACAGGGGTAAATGTAGAAATTGAAGTAAATTAAAGAGAGCTAGCAATCAGCACACCACCAGCAACAGCAGCAAGACAGTAGCAGAGAGCAGACCAGAGTAGCAGAGAGCAGCACCAGAGAGAGGGAGGAGAGGGAGGAGGAAATTAGGATCAGAGGCTGCACGGAAACGAGCATGGTGCTATAATTGGCCAACAAGTCAGGAACACAGCCTCTGATTGGCCAACAAGTCAGGAACACAGCCTCTGACTGGCCAACAAGTCAGGAACACAGCCTCTGATCGGCTAACATGTCATGAATACAGCCTCTTTTTGGCCAGCAAGTCAGGAGCACAGCCTCTGATTGGCCAGCAAGTTAGGAACACAGCCTGTAATTGGCCAACAAGTCAGGAACACAGCCTATAATTGGCCAACAAGTCAGGAACACAGCCTATAATTAGCCAACAAGTCAGGAACACAGCCTCTTTGTGGCCAACAAGTCAGGAACACAGCCTCTGATTGGCCAACAAGTCAAGGAACACAGCCTCTGACTGGCCAACAAGTCAGGAACACAGCCTCTGACTGGCCAACAAGTCAGGAACACAGCCTCTGATTGGCTAACATGTCATGAACACAGCCTCTCTTTGGCCAGCAAGTCAGGAACACAGCCTCTGATTTGGACAACAAGTCAGGAACACAGCCTATAATTGGTCGAGAAGTCAGGAACACAGCCTGTAATTTACAACAAGTCAGGAACACAGCCTCTTATTGGCCAATAAGTAAATTACAGCCAGGAAGACAGCCTATAATGGGCCAACACTTCAGGAACACAGCCTCTGATTGGCCAGCAAGTCAGGAACACAGCCTCTGATTGGCCAGCAAGTTAGGAACACAGCCTATAATTGGCCAACAAGTCAGGAACACAGCCTATAATTTCCCAGCAAGTCAGGCCCACAGCCTATATTTGGTCGAGAAGTCAGGAACACAGCCTATAATTGGCCAGCAAGTCAGGAGCACAGCCTATAATTGGCTAACATGTCAGGAACACTGCCTCTTTTTGGCCAGCAAGTAAGGAACACAGCCTCTAATTGGTCGAGAATTCAGGAACACATCCTATAATTGGCCAGCAAGTCAACAACACAGCCTATAAATGGCCAACAAGTCAGGAACACAGCCTGTAATTGGCCAGCAAGTCAGGAACACAGCCTTTGATTGGCCAGCAAGTCAGGAACACAGCCTGTAATTGGCCAATAAGTCAGGAACACAGCCTATAATTGGCCAACAAGTCAGGAACACAGCCTATAATTGGCCAACAAGTCAGGAACACAGCCTCTGATTTGCCAACAAGTCAAGGAACACAGCCTCTGACTGGCCAACAAGTCAGGAACACAGCCTCTGACTGGACAACAAGTCAGGAACACAGCCTCTGATTGGCTAACATGTCATGAACACAGCCTCTTTTTGGCCAGCAAGTCAGGAACACAGCCTCTGATTGGCCAACAAGTCAGGAACACAGCCTCTGATTTGGCCAACAAGTCAGGAACACAGCCTATAATTGGTCGAGAAGTCAGGAACACAGCCTGTAATTGACAACAAGTCAGGAACACAGCCTGTAATTGGCCAACAAGTATATTACAGCCAGGTACACAGCCTATAATGGGCCAACACTTCCGAAACTCAGCCTCTGATTGGCCAACAAGTCAGGAACACAGCCTATAATTGGCCAACAAGTCAGGAACACAGCCTCTGATTGGCCAACAAGTCAGGAACACAGCCTCTGACTGGCCAACAAGTCAGGAACACAGCCTCTGATCGGCTAACATGTCATGAATACAGCCTCTTTTTGGCCAGCAAGTCAGGAGCACAGCCTCTGATTGGCCAGCAAGTTAGGAACACAGCCTGTAATTGGCCAACAAGTCAGGAACACAGCCTATAATTGGCCAACAAGTCAGGAACACAGCCTCTTATTGGCCAATAAGTAAATTACAGCCAGGAAGACAGCCTATAATGGGCCAACACTTCAGGAACACAGCCTCTGATTGGCCAGCAAGTCAGGAACACAGCCTCTGATTGGCCAGCAAGTTAGGAACACAGCCTATAATTGGCCAACAAGTCAGGAACACAGCCTATAATTTCCCAGCAAGTCAGGCCCACAGCCTATATTTGGTCGAGAAGTCAGGAACACAGCCTATAATTGGCCAGCAAGTCAGGAGCACAGCCTATAATTGGCTAACATGTCAGGAACACTGCCTCTTTTTGGCCAGCAAGTAAGGAACACAGCCTCTAATTGGTCGAGAATTCAGGAACACATCCTATAATTGGCCAACACTTCCGAAACTCAGCCTCTGATTGGCCAACAAGTCAGGAACACAGCCTATAATTGGCCAACAAGTCAGGAACACAGCCTCTGATTGGCCAACAAGTCAGGAACACAGCCTCTGACTGGCCAACAAGTCAGGAACACAGCCTCTGATCGGCTAACATGTCATGAATACAGCCTCTTTTTGGCCAGCAAGTCAGGAGCACAGCCTCTGATTGGCCAGCAAGTTAGGAACACAGCCTGTAATTGGCCAACAAGTCAGGAACACAGCCTATAATTGGCCAACAAGTCAGGAACACAGCCTACAATTAGCCAACAAGTCAGGAACACAGCCTCTTTGTGGCCAACAAGTCAGGAACACAGCCTCTGATTGGCCAACAAGTCAAGGAACACAGCCTCTGACTGGCCAACAAGTCAGGAACACAGCCTCTGACTGGCCAACAAGTCAGGAACACAGCCTCTGATTGGCTAACATGTCATGAACACAGCCTCTCTTTGGCCAGCAAGTCAGGAACACAGCCTCTGATTTGGACAACAAGTCAGGAACACAGCCTATAATTGGTCGAGAAGTCAGGAACACAGCCTGTAATTTACAACAAGTCAGGAACACAGCCTCTTATTGGCCAATAAGTAAATTACAGCCAGGAAGACAGCCTATAATGGGCCAACACTTCAGGAACACAGCCTCTGATTGGCCAGCAAGTCAGGAACACAGCCTCTGATTGGCCAGCAAGTTAGGAACACAGCCTATAATTGGCCAACAAGTCAGGAACACAGCCTATAATTTCCCAGCAAGTCAGGCCCACAGCCTATATTTGGTCGAGAAGTCAGGAACACAGCCTATAATTGGCCAGCAAGTCAGGAGCACAGCCTATAATTGGCTAACATGTCAGGAACACTGCCTCTTTTTGGCCAGCAAGTAAGGAACACAGCCTCTAATTGGTCGAGAATTCAGGAACACATCCTATAACTGGCCAGCAAGTCAACAACACAGCCTATAAATGGCCAACAAGTCAGGAACACAGCCTGTAATTGGCCAGCAAGTCAGGAACACAGCCTTTGATTGGCCAGCAAGTCAGGATCACAGCCTGTAATTGGCCAATAAGTCAGGAACACAGCCTATAATTGGCCAACAAGTCAGGAACACAGCCTATAATTGGCCAACAAGTCAGGAACACAGCCTCTGATTTGCCAACAAGTCAAGGAACACAGCCTCTGACTGGCCAACAAGTCAGGAACACAGCCTCTGACTGGACAACAAGTCAGGAACACAGCCTCTGATTGGCTAACATGTCATGAACACAGCCTCTTTTTGGCCAGCAAGTCAGGAACACAGCCTCTGATTGGCCAACAAGTCAGGAACACAGCCTCTGATTTGGCCAACAAGTCAGGAACACAGCCTATAATTGGTCGAGAAGTCAGGAACACAGCCTGTAATTGACAACAAGTCAGGAACACAGCCTGTAATTGGCCAACAAGTATATTACAGCCAGGTACACAGCCTATAATGGGCCAACACTTCCGAAACTCAGCCTCTGATTGGCCAACAAGTCAGGAACACAGCCTATAATTGGCCAACAAGTCAGGAACACAGCCTCTGATTGGCCAACAAGTCAGGAACACAGCCTCTGACTGGCCAACAAGTCAGGAACACAGCCTCTGATCGGCTAACATGTCATGAATACAGCCTCTTTTTGGCCAGCAAGTCAGGAGCACAGCCTCTGATTGGCCAGCAAGTTAGGAACACAGCCTGTAATTGGCCAACAAGTCAGGAACACAGCCTATAATTGGCCAACAAGTCAGGAACACAGCCTACAATTAGCCAACAAGTCAGGAACACAGCCTCTTTGTGGCCAACAAGTCAGGAACACAGCCTCTGATTGGCCAACAAGTCAAGGAACACAGCCTCTGCCTGGCCAACAAGTCAGGAACACAGCCTCTGATTGGCCAACAAGTCAGGAACACAGCCTCTGATTGGCTAACATGTCATGAACACAGCCTCTCTTTGGCCAGCAAGTCAGGAACACAGCCTCTGATTTGGACAACAAGTCAGGAACACAGCCTATAATTGGTCGAGAAGTCAGGAACACAGCCTGTAATTTACAACAAGTCAGGAACACAGCCTCTTATTGGCCAATAAGTAAATTACAGCCAGGAAGACAGCCTATAATGGGCCAACACTTCAGGAACACAGCCTCTGATTGGCCAGCAAGTCAGGAACACAGCCTCTGATTGGCCAGCAAGTTAGGAACACAGCCTATAATTGGCCAACAAGTCAGGAACACAGCCTATAATTTCCCAGCAAGTCAGGCCCACAGCCTATATTTGGTCGAGAAGTCAGGAACACAGCCTATAATTGGCCAGCAAGTCAGGAGCACAGCCTATAATTGGCTAACATGTCAGGAACACTGCCTCTTTTTGGCCAGCAAGTAAGGAACACAGCCTCTAATTGGTCGAGAATTCAGGAATACATCCTATAATTGGCCAACACTTCCGAAACTCAGCCTCTGATTGGCCAACAAGTCAGGAACACAGCCTATAATTGGCCAACAAGTCAGGAACACAGCCTCTGATTGGCCAACAAGTCAGGAACACAGCCTCTGACTGGCCAACAAGTCAGGAACACAGCCTCTGATCGGCTAACATGTCATGAATACAGCCTCTTTTTGGCCAGCAAGTCAGGAGCACAGCCTCTGATTGGCCAGCAAGTTAGGAACACAGCCTGTAATTGGCCAACAAGTCAGGAACACAGCCTATAATTGGCCAACAAGTCAGGAACACAGCCTACAATTAGCCAACAAGTCAGGAACACAGCCTCTTTGTGGCCAACAAGTCAGGAACACAGCCTCTGATTGGCCAACAAGTCAAGGAACACAGCCTCTGACTGGCCAACAAGTCAGGAACACAGCCTCTGACTGGCCAACAAGTCAGGAACACAGCCTCTGATTGGCTAACATGTCATGAACACAGCCTCTCTTTGGCCAGCAAGTCAGGAACACAGCCTCTGATTTGGACAACAAGTCAGGAACACAGCCTATAATTGGTCGAGAAGTCAGGAACACAGCCTGTAATTTACAACAAGTCAGGAACACAGCCTCTTATTGGCCAATAAGTAAATTACAGCCAGGAAGACAGCCTATAATGGGCCAACACTTCAGGAACACAGCCTCTGATTGGCCAGCAAGTCAGGAACACAGCCTCTGATTGGCCAGCAAGTTAGGAACACAGCCTATAATTGGCCAACAAGTCAGGAACACAGCCTATAATTTCCCAGCAAGTCAGGCCCACAGCCTATATTTGGTCGAGAAGTCAGGAACACAGCCTATAATTGGCCAGCAAGTCAGGAGCACAGCCTATAATTGGCTAACATGTCAGGAACACTGCCTCTTTTTGGCCAGCAAGTAAGGAACACAGCCTCTAATTGGTCGAGAATTCAGGAACACATCCTATAATTGGCCAGCAAGTCAACAACACAGCCTATAAATGGCCAACAAGTCAGGAACACAGCCTGTAATTGGCCAGCAAGTCAGGAACACAGCCTTTGATTGGCCAGCAAGTCAGGAACACAGCCTGTAATTGGCCAATAAGTCAGGAACACAGCCTATAATTGGCCAACAAGTCAGGAACACAGCCTATAATTGGCCAACAAGTCAGGAACACAGCCTCTGATTTGCCAACAAGTCAAGGAACACAGCCTCTGATTTGGCCAACAAGTCAGGAACAATGCCTATAATTGGTCGAGAAGTCAGGAACACAGCCTGTAATTGACAACAAGTCAGGAACACAGCCTCTGACTGGCCACCAAGTCAGGAACACAGCCTCTGACTGGCCAACAAGTCAGGATCACAGCCTCTGATTGGCTAACATGTCATGAACACAGCCTGTTTTTGGCCAGCAAGTCAGGAACACAGCCTCTGATTGGCCAACAAGTCAGGAACACAGCCTCTGATTTGGCCAACAAGTCAGGAACACAGCCTATAATTGGTCGAGAAGTCAGGAACACAGCCTGTAATTGACAACAAGTCAGGAACACAGCCTGTAATTGGCCAACAAGTAAATTACAGCCAGGAACACAGCCTATAATGGGCCAACACTTCAGGAACACAGCCTCTGATTGGCCAGCAAGTGAGGAGCACAGCCTCTGATTGGCCAGCAAGTCAGGAACACAGCCTGTAATTGGCCAACAAGTCAGAAACACAGCCTATAATTGGCCAACAAGTCAGGAACATAGCCTATAATTAGCCAACAAGTCAGGAACACATCCTCTTTGTGGCCAACAAGTCAAGGAACACAGCCTCTGACTGGCCACCAAGTCAGGAACACAGCCTCTGACTGGCCAACAAGTCAGGAACACAGCCTCTGATTGGCTAACATGTCATGAACACAGCCTGTTTTTGGCCAGCAAGTCAGGAACACAGCCTCTGATTGGCCAGCAAGTCAGGAACACAGCCTCTTTGTGGCCAACAAGTCAGGAACACAGCCTCTGATCGGCCAACAAGTCAAGGAACACAGCCTCTGACTGGCCAACAAGTCAGGAACACAGCCTCTGACTGGCCACCAAGTCAGGAACACAGCCTCTGACTGGCCAACAAGTCAGGAACACAGCCTCTGATTGGCTAACATGTCATGAACACAGCCTGTTTTTGGCCAGCAAGTCAGGAACACAGCCTCTGATTGGCCAACAAGTCAGGAACACAGCCTCTGATTTGGCCAACAAGTCAGGAACACAGCCTATAATTGGTCGAGAAGTCAGGAACACAGCCTGTAATTGACAACAAGTCAGGAACACAGCCTGTAATTGGCCAACAAGTAAATTACAGCCAGGAACACAGCCTATAATGGGCCAACACTTCAGGAACACAGCATCTGATTGGCCAGCAAGTGAGGAGCACAGCCTCTGATTGGCCAGCAAGTCAGGAACACAGCCTGTAATTGGCCAACAAGTCAGGAACACAGCCTATAATTGGCCAACAAGTCAGGAACATAGCCTATAATTAGCCAACAAGTCAGGAACACAGCCTCTTTGTGGCCAACAAGTCAGGAACACAGCCTCTGATCGGCCAACAAGTCAAGGAACACAGCCTCTGACTGGCCAGCAAGTCAGGAACACAGCCTCTGACTGGCCAACAAGTCAGGAACACAGCCTCTGATTGGCTAACATGTCATGAACACAGCCTCTTTTTGGCCAGCAAGTCAGGAGCACAGCCTCTGATTGGCCAACAAGTCAGGAACACAGCCTCTGATTTGTCCAACAAGTCAGGAACACAGCCTATATTGGTCGAGAAGTCAGGAACACAGCCTATAATTGGCCAGCAAGTCAGGAACACTGCCTCTAATTGGCTAACATGTCAGGAACACTGCCTCTTTTTGGCCAGCAAGTCAGGAACACAGCCTATAATTAGCCAACAAGTCAGGAGCACAGCCTATAATTGGCCAGCAAGTCAAGAACACAGCCTATAAATGGCCTACAAGTCAAGAACACAGCCTGTAATTGGCCAACAAGTCAGGAACACAGCCTCTGATTGGCCAGCAAGTGAGGAGCACAGCCTCTGATTGGCCAGCAAGTCAGGAACACAGCCTGTAATTGGCCAAGTCAGGAACACAGCCTATAATTGGCCAACAAGTCAGGAACATAGCCTATAATTAGCCAACAAGTCAGGAACACAGGCTCTTTGTGGCCACCAAGTCAGGAACACAGCCTCTGACTGGCCAACAAGTCAGGAACACAGCCTCTGATTGGCTAACATGTCATGAACACAGCCTGTTTTTGGCCAGCAAGTCAGGAACACAGCCTATAATTAGCCAACAAGTCAGGAGCACAGCCTATAATTGGCCAGCAAGTCAAGAACACAGCCTATAAATGGCCTACAAGTCAAGAACACAGCCTGTAATTGGCCAACAAGTCAGGAACACAGCCTCTGATTGGCCAGCAAGTGAGGAGCACAGCCTCTGATTGGCCAGCAAGTTAGGAACACAGCCTGTATTTGGCCAAGTCAGGAACACAGCCTATAATTGGCCAACAAGTCAGGAACATAGCCTATAATTAGCCAACAAGTCAGGAACACAGGCTCTTTGTGGCCACCAAGTCAGGAACACAGCCTCTGACTGGCCAACAAGTCAGGAACACAGCCTCTGATTGGCTAACATGTCATGAACACAGCCTGTTTTTGGCCAGCAAGTCAGGAACACAGCCTCTGATTGGCCAGCAAGTCAGGAACACAGCCTCTTTGTGGCCAACAAGTCAGGAACACAGCCTCTGATCGGCCAACAAGTCAAGGAACACAGCCTCTGACTGGCCAACAAGTCAGGAACACAGCCTCTGACTGGCCACCAAGTCAGGAACACAGCCTCTGACTGGCCAACAAGTCAGGAACACAGCCTCTGATTGGCTAACATGTCATGAACACAGCCTGTTTTTGGCCAGCAAGTCAGGAACACAGCCTCTGATTGGCCAACAATTCAGGAACACAGCCTCTGATTTGGCCAACAAGTCAGGAACACAGCCTATAAGTGGTCGAGAAGTCAGGAACACAGCCTGTAATTGACAACAAGTCAGGAACACAGCCTGTAATTGGCCAACAAGTAAATTACAGCCAGGAACACAGCCTATAATGGGCCAACACTTCAGGAACACAGCCTCTGATTGGCCAGCAAGTGAGGAGCACAGCCTCTGATTGGCCAGCAAGTCAGGAACACAGCCTGTAATTGTCCAACATGTCAGGAACACAGCCTATAATTGGCCAACAAGTCAGGAACATAGCCTATAATTAGCCAACAAGTCAGGAACACAGCCTCTTTGTGGCCAACAAGTCAGGAACACAGCCTCTGATCGGCCAACAAGTCAAGGAACACAGCCTCTGACTGGCCAGCAAGTCAGGAACACAGCCTCTGACTGGCCAACAAGTCAGGAACACAGCCTCTGATTGGCTAACATGTCATGAACACAGCCTCTTTTTGGCCAGCAAGTCAGGAGCACAGCCTCTGATTGGCCAACAAGTCAGGAACACAGCCTCTGATTTGTCCAACAAGTCAGGAACACAGCCTATATTGGTCGAGAAGTCAGGAACACAGCCTATAATTGGCCAGCAAGTCAGGAACACTGCCTCTAATTGGCTAACATGTCAGGAACACTGCCTCTTTTTGGCCAGCAAGTCAGGAACACAGCCTATAATTAGCCAACAAGTCAGGAGCACAGCCTATAATTGGCCAGCAAGTCAAGAACACAGCCTATAAATGGCCTACAAGTCAAGAACACAGCCTGTAATTGGCCAACAAGTCAGGAACACAGCCTCTGATTGGCCAGCAAGTGAGGAGCACAGCCTCTGATTGGCCAGCAAGTCAGGAACACAGCCTGTAATTGGCCAAGTCAGGAACACAGCCTATAATTGGCCAACAAGTCAGGAACATAGCCTATAATTAGCCAACAAGTCAGGAACACAGGCTCTTTGTGGCCAACAAGTCAGGAACACAGCCTCTGATCGGCCAACAAGTCAAGGAACACAGCCTCTGACTGGCCACCAAGTCAGGAACACAGCCTCTGACTGGCCAACAAGTCAGGAACACAGCCTCTGATTGGCTAACATGTCATGAACACAGCCTGTTTTTGGCCAGCAAGTCAGGAGCACAGCCTCTGATTGGCCAGCAAGTCAGGAACACAGCCTCTTTGTTGCCAACAAGTCAGGAACACAGCCTCTGATCGGCCAACAAGTCAAGGAACACAGCCTCTGACTGGCCAACAAGTCAGGAACACAGCCTCTGACTGGCCACCAAGTCAGGAACACAGCCTCTGACTGGCCAACAAGTCAGGAACACAGCCTCTGATTGGCTAACATGTCATGAACACAGCCTGTTTTTGGCCAGAAAGTCAGGAACACAGCCTCTGATTGGCCAACAAGTCAGGAACACAGCCTCTGATTTGGCCAACAAGTCAGGAACACAGCCTATAATTGGTCGAGAAGTCAGGAACACAGCCTGTAATTGACAACAAGTCAGGAACACAGCCTGTAATTGGCCAACAAGTAAATTACAGCCAGGAACACAGCCTATAATGGGCCAACACTTCAGGAACACAGCCTCTGATTGGCCAGCAAGTGAGGAGCACAGCCTCTGATTGGCCAGCAAGTCAGGAACACAGCCTGTAATTGGCCAACAAGTCAGGAACACAGCCTATAATTGGCCAACAAGTCAGGAACATAGCCTATAATTAGCCAACAAGTCAGGAACACAGCCTCTTTGTGGCCAACAAGTCAGGAACACAGCCTCTGATCGGCCAACAAGTCAAGGAACACAACCTCTGACTGGCCACCAAGTCAGGAACACAGCCTCTGACTGGCCAACAAGTCAGGAACACAGCCTCTGATTGGCTAACATGTCATGAACACAGCCTCTTTTTGGCCAGCAAGTCAGGAGCACAGCCTCTGATTGGCCAACAAGTCAGGAACACAGCCTCTGATTTGTCCAACAAGTCAGGAACACAGCCTATATTGGTCGAGAAGTCAGGAACACAGCCTATAATTGGCCAGCAAGTCAGGAACACTGCCTCTAATTGGCTAACATGTCAGGAACACTGCCTCTTTTTGGCCAGCAAGTCAGGAACACTGCCTATAATTAGCCAACAAGTCAGGAGCACAGCCTATAATTGGCCAGCAAGTCAAGAACACAGCCTATAAATGGCCTACAAGTCAAGAACACAGCCTGTAATTGGCCAACAAGTCAGGAACACAGCCTATAATTGGCCAACAAGTCAGGAACACAGCCTATAATTGGCCAACAAGTCAGGAACACAGCCTCTGATCGGCTAACATGTCATGAATACAGCCTCTTTTTGGCCAGCAAGTCAGGAACACAGCCTATATTGGTCGAGAAGTCAGGAACACAGCCTATAATTGGCCAGCAAGTCAGGAACACTGCCTCTAATTGGCTAACATGTCAGGAACACTGCCTCTTTTTGGCCAGCAAGTCAGGAACACTGCCTATAATTAGCCAACAAGTCAGGAGCACAGCCTATAATTGGCCAGCAAGTCAAGAACACAGCCTATAAATGGCCTAGAAGTCAAGAACACAGCCTGTAATTGGCCAACAAGTCAGGAACACAGCCTATAATTGGCCAACAAGTCAGGAACACAGCCTATAATTGGCCAACAAGTCAGGAACACAGCCTGTAATTGGCTAACATTTCAGGAACACAGCCTGTAATTGGCCAGCAAGTCAAGAAGACAGCCTATAAATGGCCAACAAGTCAGGAACACAGCTTCTGATTGGCCAACAAGTCAGGAACACAGCCTATAATTGTCCAAACAGTCAGGAACACAGCCTCTGATTGGCCAGCAAGTCAGGAACACAGCATCTGATTGGCTAACAAGTCAGGAATACTGCAGCCTAAACCTGCTGAACGCTTCCAGACTACCATGTTGGACTGAGCCTGCTGGTCTATGTGGTGTATTTTGGTGAGGTCAGTTGTATAATGTGGGTTCAGTTCTCAGCAGTGTTAGTTTGCATGTAGCAGTAGTGATGAATAACTCCTTAAGAGCCTCATAATTCAGGGGGAAAATGTATCTAGGACAAGCTCACATCACCTGTTTAAGAAAGGCAGGTCATTTGGTAACACCACACCCACCTGCTTAAACCAGAGACGATAAACAGGCTTTCACAGAAACTTTTGTTTTTAATCTAGTTTGGTTGTTTTTGGTATCTTTTGGTTGTTCTTGGTATGATTAATTTGTGTTTTTTGTGTGTGTGATTTGTTTCTTTTTGCCTTTCTTGTTTATGTGCTCTTGCTTTTTAGCTTAGATTTGGTTTTTGACATGGTTTACTTATTTTGGTGTGGTTTGGTAGTTTGGTAAGGTTTGGTGATATTTGGTTGGGTTGGTTTAGTTTGGTTAGTCCTGTTACCATTATCATTTAGTCGTTATTGTTTTTTTTTGTTATTGTGTGAATTGGTTATTTTGGTAGATTCTAGTCATTTTTGGTATGGTTTGGAAGATATACGTGTAATTTGGTTGTTCCTGGTGTAGCGTACCTGTACTGGGTCATGATAGACATATAAGCTTGGCAAAGTGTCCCGTTAGGGCATCCTGGGTTCCGTTAACGTGGTTTAACTCTGAACAAATTTATTGCTTATTTATGGATTTTTTTTCTAGCTTAATGATTTCAAAAAGTGTACATTGACGGTGCCTCCAATAAACCAAGGGGATAGGAACTATGCTTTCACCCTCCTCTGATGAAATAACAGCACTTAGGATACTTAAACATAGCATGTATATAGTTGTTGGATTTAATACACCCCAAAGAAGCAATATAAACACTCTCAAGAAATGAAAAGGGTAGATTCACAAAAACAACTCAGTAATTCAATAGTTTACAAATCTGCTCCTAAAGGAGTTTAAACCAAATGTATAGCTTGAAAGTAAAGTAATTTTATATATGTAAACACTCAAGTGCAGATATTCAACTTCTAATACGCCTAAACTGTGCTGTGGGCCCACGCACGCACACATCAAAGCCTGAACTTAACCACTTGTTCACGTTGCAGGCCTGGGTCATTGCTCGTGGTCAAAAAACACTATGACCCCTTCACTCTTATGAGCCAACAAGACAGTTAAAGAGTTTCTCTAACTCAATGCGTTGCTGACTCTCTCTCTCTCTCTCTCTCTCTCGCTCAAACTCCGTCTCTGTCTCTGTCTCTCTCTTTCTCTCTCTCCCTCTCTCTCTCTGTGTTGCTTGGGGAGTGGGGGCAGGGTAGGTGCTCACAGGCTCGGAGTGGCTAGGCTAGTTGACTGAGGCCTGTGCAGATTCCCCCGATGCCAGTGGAGGTTCGGGCTTTCCGGTCAACTGGTGAAGGTTCAGTGTAGAGTGAGGTCTAAAGTTGGTTGAGCACTAGAAGGCTTGATTGAGATAACCAAACGTCCAATAATAGCTATAACTCAAAGCTGGCGGCTAGTCTGAGCTAGGCTAGCGGGCAGTTCAAAGAGTGTCAAACTTGTTAGCTAAACTGCTACACAAACACGTAATTACACAACATTACCATCTATTTATTACAAAAATTACATGAACAATTTTAAAGGAACAAAACTCCTATAACTGATTCAGCAGGGTTACACTGGTATGGTTTGGTAAGGTCATTTTTTGGTGTGGTTTGGAAGTCATGGGTGTAATTTGGTTGTTCCTGGGAAGGTTTAATAGTTTTGGTAAGGTTAGATCATTTTTGGTATGCTTTGGAAGTTATTGGTATGATTTTGTTCTCGTAATGGTTTGGTGGTTTTGGTAAGGGTATGGGTTGGTAGATTTGGAAATATTTGGCAGTTTTTGGTATTTTTAGTTGTTCTAAGGTTTGGTAAGATAAGAAAAGGTTCTGTCTCACGCTGCTGCAGAATGTTAACATTTCTTTAACGTGAAGAAACATGTACATGTTAAAAGAAAACTTTGAGACAAATACTGTATCATGACGTTTGAGCATCTTAAAGTCACAGACGCCACTTTTGGACATTTGAATCATATAGTTGACTATAGATGACTGACAGTTATGATAGATGGGAATGATTGTTGGGAATGATGATATCCATGATTGATGGTCCTATGATTAGTCAGCTCAGGCCTGTAAGCCAAGTCATCTGTAATGGAATTGATTATGTGGTTTCTGATAATGTGACTCATTATTATCTCTAAGCTAGTGCTGTGTGTGCGTGTGTGTTCGCTCAGCAGCTGTCTGTCCAGACTCCTAATCAGGGCTTTGTGTCGTTCTCTCCCATAATGCCTTTAGGGGTCACTTTATTTAGCGGTCAGTTTTATCAGCAATGGCTCTTTTTTAGGCTGCAGCGTCAGGAGGCTTCGTGTCCTCCCTCTCTCCCTGAGCCGCTGATGTCACACATTGCACCTACAGAGGGCGGGGCCAGGCCGGGACACTGCTCTCTGATTGGTCGGGAGAAGTTGTCTGATCATTCTGACGTCACTCTGCTGAGCTTCTGTCTTCTGGTCCTTAATCATCCTCTAATGAGATCCTCATTATCATGGTCAGTAACTAATGTCTCTAGAAGCCTCAGCGAGCCTAAAGCAGGAGGTTTCATGCAAAAAGACCAGGGCTGTGATAGATCAGCTCATCTAGGAGGTTCAGTAGATACTGTAGATACTGTCCCACTGATCAGAGCTGTGTGAGGTTCGGGAGCTCCATCTCATCTGGAATGTTTTGTTTATTTATTGTTATTGATTTCAGTTATGATGCTCATTATTCAGCACAAAGTGAGTCAGAGGTTTCACCCACTGAGCTGCTCAGAACGCCTGATATTTATTATAAATGATTAACATCAGGCCTGCTTGTAGGCAAAAAAGAATGTTCTTTAGTAACTTGAATAGTTCTATTTAGAACCATGAGATCTGTATAGGACCATCTGCATCCTTAAATATTCTTTGCATGGTCAAATGGTTTTTCAGAATGATGGAGAATGTGCTGTATATGGTTCTGTGTAGCACCAAAGGGTTCTGCTGTTATTATGATGTCAAGCTTGTGTGGACGAAACCAGTCCTGCGTGTTCGTTGATGCAAAACAAATGAGACGAGTAGATCAGACTGAAGTGAAACAAACGGTTTTATTACAGAATTCTGGAGAGGTTACAAACAGAGAACATGCATTATGTATCTCCCAAGTAAGCTCTGACCGCTTCTCATCTGACTCCCTTTTATAGTCGCATGACAGCTCCTCCCTTACCCAAGATATCAGTAGATTCCATCAAGCCTCCAGTGTGTGCGTTAGCCCAGCTCAACAATCTATACCATAAAAGTTTAAGCATGTGCTCAGACGTGAGCGCGTCTGCAAGGTCAGCGTAAGGTATCCCCTGTGTTTATCAACTCCCCCCGTTTTCCAGACAATGGCTCTGCTTATCTGACAAGATGAAACACATGTGTAGTGTGCTAATCCCAGTGTCTACTATCTTCAGCTTCGAGGTATTTCCTGTTATCTGACGTCCTTGTGTATTCCACCGTTAGTCAGCACACAGCCTTATGTGCTGACTCTTAGCTCTTAGAATGGGACAATATGACCATTAAGCTTTCAGTGCTAAACATAAGCTTTCTTTAATAAATCTTAAAAGAGTAATATGAACAATAATAAGGCTAATAATTCCGCAATTGTATACAATTTAAGAACCCTTTTTGTGCTATATATAACCACATACAACACATTCTCCATCAATCTGAAGAACCATTTCACATTGTGAAGAACCATATAAGCATGTAAATGGTTCTTGACTGTTCTTGGTTGTTTGGGGCAGTTGTGGGCTGGAGGTTAGGGAACTGGCCCTGTGACCAGAAGGTTGCTGGTTTGATCCCCCGAGCCAACAGTCCATGACTGAGGTGAACGATGGATGGGACTTTATTGGGACTTGATTTACAATAAAACCTGAAGCTCTAACAAAGAACCTCAGTGAACACGACTCAGATTTAATACTAACTGTCCAGGAGAGTGAAGTACAACCCCAATTCCAATGAAGTTCGGTCGTTGTGTAAAACATAATAATAAAATAGAATATGATGATTTGCAAATCCTTTTCAACCTATATTCAATTGAATACACTACAAAGACAAGATATTTAATGTACAAACGGATAAACTTTATTGTTTGTTGCAAATATTCACTGATTTTGAATTTGATGCCCGGAACACGTTCCAAAGAAGTTGGGACAGGGGCATGTTTACCACTGTGTTACATCACCTTTCCTTTTAACAACACTCAATAAGTGTTTGGGAACTGAGGACACCAATTATTAAAGCTTTGTAGGTGGATTTCTTTCGCATTCTTGCTGGATGTACAACTTCAGTTGTTCAACAGTCCGGGGTCTCCGTTGTCGTATATTGCGCTTCATAATGCACCACACGTTTTCAATGGGAGACAGGTCTGGACTGCAGGCAGGCCAGTCTAGTATCCGCACTCTTTTACTATGAAGCCATGCTGTTGTAACATGTGCAGAATTGCTTGGCATTGTCTTGCTGAAATAAGCAGGGACGTCCATGAAAAAGACGTTGCTTGGATGGCAGCATATGTTGCTCTAAAACCTGTATGTACCTTTTAGCATTACTGGTGCCTTCACAGATGTGCAAGTTACCGATGCCATGGGCACTAACACACCCCCATACCATCCGAGATGCTGGCTTTTGAACTTTGCGCTGATAACAATCCGGACAGTCCTTTTCCTCTTTGGCCAGGAGGACACAATGTCCGTGATTTCCAAAAACAATTTGAAATGTGGACTCGTCAGACCGCAGGACACTTCTCCATTTTGCGTCAGTCCATCTCAGATGAATTCGGGCCCAGAGAAGCTGGCGGCGTTTCTGGGTGTTGTTGATATATGGCTTTTGCTTTGCATGGCAGAGTTTTAACTTGGACTTGTAGATGGAGCGACGAACTGTGTTCACTGGCAATGGTTTTCTGAAGTGTTCCTGAGCCCATGGGGTAATATCCGTTACAGAATGATGTGGGTTTTTAATGCATGAGGGATCAAAGGTCATGGGCATTCAATGTTGGTTTTCTGCCTTGCTGCTTACTTGCAGAGATTTCTCCAGATTCTCTGAATCTTTTGATGATATTATGGACTGTAGATGACAAAATCCCTAAATTCTTGCAATTGCACATTGAGAAACGTTGTTCTTAAACTGTTGGACTATTTGCTCATGCAGTTGTTCACAAAGTGGTGAACCTCACCCCATCCTTGCTTGTAAATGATTGAGCCCTTCAGGGATGCTCCCTTTCTACCCAATCATGACACTCACCTGTTTCCAATTAACCTGTTCACCTGTGGAATGCTCCAAACAGGTGTTTTTTGAGCATTCCTCAACTTTCCCAGTCTTTCGTTGCCCCTGTCCCAACTTCTTTGGAATGTGTTGCAGGCATCAAATTCAAAATGAGTGAATATTTGCAAAAAAACAATAAAGTTTATCCATTTGAACATTAAAAATCTTGTCCTAGTGTATTCAATTGAATATAGGTTGAAAAAGATTTGCAAATCATCGTATTCTGTTTTTATTTACGTTTAACACAACATCCCAACTTCATTTGAATTGGGGTTGTGTGAGAGAGACACAATGAAACGAAGCTGAGTGTGTGTGCGCGCGTGTGAGTGTGTGTGTGCATGTGTATGGTCTGTTGATGGTCAGTGTGTGTATCTCTGGAGATGTTTCAGTGAGGCTGTGTATGTAAACTCCCTAATTAGCTCTGCTCTGCTGTTCTCTGCTTTGATATTCCACCTCATTAAGCAGCTCAAAAATGTCTCTCACACACTCACACACACACTCTCAGGCTTGACATTGTAACAATAGAAGTTACTTACTAACCCTAGAAGAACCACCTTTTTAAAGAATGCACTTTTCCACACTATAGCCAATCAGGAAAAGAGAGACAGAGAGAGAGTGACTGATAACGGCCAAAACAGGTTCTAAGGCAGAACGCTGGAGCTCCAGCAGAGAGACAGCAGCTGAAGAGATTTCCTCTGACTGTCTCTCTGCGTGATCACAGCTGCATCACAACTTTTCAGGCATTAATCTGCTCTCCTACAGAGATCATTACAAACACAGCACAATGTAAACCTGACAAACCTGGACGAGGGGGTTCCACAGGTGTATGTTCTGACTTTGATATATCCCCACACCCTCGCTAGGACATTTCCTTTCACTAATTAGTGATAAAGAAGAAACTGTCGAACAGACTCAGTTTATATCACAATACCTACATTTAGAGCCGGTTATTCATTCAGCCTAATGAACAACCATAGAACAGACTCAGTTTATATCACAATACCTACATTTTTTTTTTTTAAATTCTGTTTTTTTATTTTGTAATATTCAACAATAACAACATAGTACAGTATAAACTAACATAAGACGACTCTTTGTTCGGTTTTCCTACACCCTAGACCCATCCTTGTCTCTCTGCTCCACTCAAAGCAATATAATAAAACAGTATAAATAAACACAAGTACAAATACAAAAAGGAGGTAGATAAAATACCTTGGTGAATAGAAACTAAAATTGACATGTACATGATATGTACATACCCATACATACACCAACATATTCATACATACACTTGCATATACATACACACACAGTACCAAACTGCATTAATAATAATGTTAATAATTACCTACATTATATCATTGAAACACCATTTCTAGATCAGTCATGTTTCCATTATTATTATTTATTATTATACTTTTTTTTTTTAACCTCATTCCCTTTAAATATTTCCATAGGAGCCTAAGCCCGTTCAGTCTTAACCCTCAAATTTATAGCCCTAAAAGTAGGGCAGTAGCTGGAGTATGGAGTCATATGATGTATTATAAAGAAACAGGTCAAGGGTCTTCTCAATCAGATGTGTGTAAACCTTCAAAGTGTGTTATAAAAGGTAACCAGTAGTCAAAAAACTTATCTTTTGAGCCTCTTATAGTGAACTTAATCTTTTCCATTTGAATGTGGGCCATAACTTCATTAATCCATCTGTTATGTGTGGAAGGGTTAGCCCCCTTCCAGTTCAAAAGAATTAGGCGCCTTGCTAGCAGGGTGGAGAAGGCCATACCATGACATTTGTCTTTAGTTAGAGATGATCCTATAGGTCGTGTACCAAATAGACCTAGTAGAGGATGTGGATCAATTACGACACCATAGATGTCATTAAAGGTCTTAAATATACTCCTCCAGAACTCCTCCAGCCTAGGGCATGACCAGAACATATGGGCTAAGGTAGCTGGTGTTTGCTTACATCTATTGCAGTTGGTATTAGGAAAAAATGTTGCCAATTTAGAATTAGTGAAATGGAGCCTATGGAGTATCTTAAATTGTATCAACCCGTGTCTTGCACAAGGGGACAATGAGTGCACCTGGTGAAGAATGCCCTCCCAATCAGCATGAGATAGAACTAGATCAGATAGAATCTGAAGATACCTGAAAAAGTGGCTTCGTGGTAGCTTAAATCTTTGGGAAAGTTCAGTGAAAGATAGGAAAGAGTTGTCTGAAAACAAATCCTTAAAGCTTCTAATTCCCTTCTTGTACCATATGCTAAAAGCCGAGTCGGAATAGGAAGGCACGAACAAGTGGTTTGAGACTTTAGGACTCTGAAAACTGATCAATTGTAACCCAAAGTGTTTCTGGAATCGGGACCAAATTTTTTAGGTATAGGTGACTACATGATTAAGAAAACAAGGAGTGGTACCTCCAGTTGTGAGAAGAGAAGAGCATACCAAAGAGCTTAAAGAAAATTGGCTGCAAGACCTCTCTGCATACACCCATATGGGGACAGAAGGGGAGTCTTCTGGTGACATCCAAAAAGCTATCTTTTGAATATTGCATGCCCAGTAGTAAAATAAGAGATTAGGTAGTGCCATTCCACCCTGCTACCTTGGTCTCTGCAATAAGCTTTTCCTAATGCGGCAACCTTTATTCCCCTACAGAAATGCAGTAATCAATTAATCTACATTATTAAAGAAACTTTTTCTAATAAAATAGAATAGAATAGAATTCAACTTTGTCATTGCGTATGTCACAGGTACAAAGCAACGAAATGCAGTTTGCATCCATCCAGAAGTGCTTAGCAGCAATATAAATATAAATCTTACAATGTACAGTAAGTATAGTATATAAAGGTTAAAAAAATATGAGGGGGTATGAACATGAAGGGGGTTATACAGGTTATAAACAAGAATGTACAGGTTATAAATATGAAGGGGTATAAAGTACTATGAACAGGTTATAAATATGAGGGGGTATAAAGTACTATGAACAGGTTATAAATATGAAGGGGTATAAAGTACTATGAACAGATTATAAATATGAAGGGGGATAAGTATGTACTTATGAACAGGTAGAGTATTTACACAGTATATACAATAATGGGCAGTATATACAGCAGATGTAAGTGCCGGTAAGTGGTGTTGAGTGGTGTGTAAGTCTGTGTGTTATTGGTGTGTGTTAGGGTACAGTCCATTGTTATTTGTTTAGATGTCAGGAGGCAGAGTTCAGGAGTGTGACAGCTGTTGGAAAGAAGCTGTTCTGGTACCTGGTGGTCTTAGTCCGGAGGCTCCTGTAGCGCCTCCCAGAGGGCAGGGGGGTGAAGAGTCTGTGTGCTGGGTGACTGGGATCTTTGATGATTTTCCCAGCCCTCTTGAAACACCGCTCCCTGTAGATGTCCTCTATGGCAGGAAGTGGTGCACCGATGATGCGCTGGGCAGCTTTCACCACCCTTTGCAGTGCCTTCCGGTCTGAGGCAGAGCAGCACCCGTACCATACTGTGATGCAGTTGGTCAGGATGCTCTCAATGGTGCAGCGATAGAAGTTCACCAGGATGTCTGAGGACAGGTGAGAAAGAAAGAGGCACTGGTGAGCCTTCTTTTCCAGCTTGGAGCAGCTGGTCGTCCAGGTGAGATCCTTGGAGATGTGGACACCAAGGAACTTGAAGCTGTTCACACGCTCCACTGCCGTCCCCTTGATGTGGATGGGTGGATGTGGGTCAGCATTCCTTCTGAAGTCCACAATGAGCTCCTTAGTTTTCTCAGCGTTGAGCAGAAGGTTGTTTGTGTCGCACCACTCAGCCAGATGATCCACCTCCTTCCTATAGGCTGTCTCATCGTTGTTTTTGATGAGGCCAAGCACCGTGATGTCATCTGCAAACTTAATGATGGTATTGGAACCGTTGACAGGCTTGCAGTCATGGGTGAAGAGGGAGTAGAGGAAGGGACTCATCACACAGCCTTGTGGCACACCGGTGTTTATGGTGATGGTGGATGAGCAGTGGTTGTCCCACCGGACATGTTGGGGTCGGTTGGTCAGGAAGTCCAGTAACCAGTTGCACATGAGGGAACTAATACCCAAGTCTGTGAGTTTTGTGATGAGTTTTGAGGGGATGACTGTGTTGAATGCTGAACTGAAGTCTACGAATAGCATCCTGATGGAGGTATTTTTATTGTCCAGGTGTGAGAGGACAGAGTGCAGTGCTATGGAGACTGCATCTTCTGTGCTCCTGTTCTGCTGGTATGCAAATTGGTGGGCGTCCAGGGAGGGGGGGGGCAGGATTTGAGCTGTGCTAGGAGCAGCCACTCAAAGCACTTTGTGATGATGGGGGTGAGTGCTACCGGGTGGTAGTCATTCAGTCGTGATGGTTTGGAATTTTTGGGTATCGGGACGATGGAGGTGGTTTTGAAGCAGCTTGGTACCACAGCACGGGCCAAGGACATGTTGAATATGTCCGTCAGCACTCCCGCCAGCTCACCAGAACATGTTCTGAGAACACGTCCAGGGATGCCATCAGGACCCGCAGCCTTGTGGGCTTTAATCCTGCCCAGCGCCACTCCTACATCGGTGGGAGAAAGAGTCAGTGGTTGGTGGTCTGCAGACACATCTGCCTTGGTTGCAGTTGTTGGGTTCCCTTTCTCAAAATGAGCATAGAAATTGTTGAGCTCGTTGAGGAAGGAAATATCAGAGGAGGCGGGGGAGGGGTTGATGGTCTTGTAATCTGTCGTAATCTTGAGTCCTTGCCACATACGGGATATTGGAAAATAAGTATAGAAAACAGGATAGAATTGTCATTTGAACTAAATTAACTTGCCCTACTAAAGAGAGCGGCAGTGCGGACCATCTTACAAAATCTTTCCTGGTACGATCATAGAGAGGGATAAAGTCAGTCAAAGAGAGCAGAGCATTGAGGGAACATGCAACCATTATGCCCAGATATTTAAATCCTCTGTACTTTAACTTAAAAGGATTGATGGAGTTGGGTAACCCATTACTTTGCAAATTGATAGGGAAATACTCGCTTTTGTGTAAATTTAGTTTGTAGCCAGAGAATTTCCCCAAAGTTCTCTAAAATGGAGAGAATGTGGGGGACTCATGACAGGGGGTTTGAGACAAAAAGCAGGTCATCTGCATACAGTGAGACCTTATGTTCAATACACTTATGGCAAATAACTCTGAAGTCAGAACATTGTCTCAGAGCTACGGCCAATGGTTCTATCGCTATAGTGAACAATAGAGCAGACAAGGAGCACCCTTGTCTCATGCCTTGCTCTAAGTGGAAATACCGTGAGTGGAAATTGTTAGTACATACAGATGCTACCAGGAATGCATATAACAATTTGATCCAAGAGACAAACTTAGGGGGGAAACCAAACTTTCAAGAGTAAGAAAGAGATAAGGCCATTCTTCTCTATCAAATGCCTTTTCTGCGTCCAAAGAGACTATTATTTCTTGCGCATCCAAAGGAGATTCTGTGTAAATTCTATTAAATATGTGCCTAAGATTACTGAAAGATTTGCGTCCTTTCATAAAGCCTGTTTGATCCATCTAAATAATTGAGGGTAAAACTATTTCGAGTCACAAAGCAAGAGCTTTAGCCAATATTTTTAAGTTTGAATTTAAAAGTGAAATAGGTCTGTATGAATCACAGAGAGTAGGATCCTTATTTTCTTTGGCCAATAGAGATATTGATGCCTGTGTTAGAGTCAGTGGTAAACATCTGTTAGAAAAGGATTCGTTAAATACAGAGAGAAGTAATGGAGCCAACAGGGTTGAGAACTTCTTATAGAACTCTAGGGGGAAACCATCTGGTCCTGGTGACTTGCCACTCTGCATAGCCATTATTGTAGTGCTAATTTCAGGTAGTCCAAGTAGGTCTCCCAGATTAGGATTAAGTTGGTCACTGGTATGGTATGGTAGGTCCAGATTAGCAAAAAAATAATGCATTTGACTTGGATCAGTGGGATATTGTGAGGCATACAAAGACACGAAGAAACTACAGAATCTGTCATTGATATCTTTATGGCTATATAATATGGCACCGGCTGAGGACTGTATCTGTGTTATCATTCTACATGCAGTGGACTGGCAAGCTTGTAAGGCTAAAAGTTTACTCACTTTATCACCAAATTCATAAAATTTATGATTACATTCTTGGCAGTCTCTGTTCCTCCTGGGAAGTGGAAATTAAATTGTATTCAGTTTGAAGACGCACTGTTTCTTTAAACAGGGTAGAGTTGGAGGACATGACACATTGTTCATCCAAATTAAATATAGCATCTAATAGCTCCTTTAATTTGGCTGTCTCTTGCTTTTTAATTTGAGATGTAAAAGAAATTATTTGACCTTGTATATATGCCTTAAGGGCCTCCCATAGAATAGATCTTGATATTTCTGGAGTATCATTGGTTTCCAAGAAAAACTTTTTTACACTGGTTATAAATGCTACGAATTTATTATCAGAAAGCAAAAGAGGGTTCAATCGCCATGGACTAACAGCCGGCGGTTCATCAGGGATGATGAGCTCGAATAAACATGGAGCATAGTCAGAAATGATAATACTATGGTATGTGCTTGATAAAATAAAGGGCAACAAGTTTTTATCGTCCTATTGGGCCTAGCTGGCTTGTGGGACTCTGGAGGGAAAAGATGGGTACTAAAGGGCCAAGCAGGCCGCTGAGTTTTGCTGAGGCAAAAACTCGGGTGTGGGAGGAGTTTGGTGAGAAAGACTCTCGACAGGCACCGAGAAGGTTCTGGCAAACCGTCAGGCACATCAGGAGATATACAGTGTTGGTTGGGGGCCTGCTGACTTCAACTGGGGACGTCATTGGACGGTAGAAGGAATACTTCAAGGATTTTCTCAATCCCACCAATGATCCTTCCCCAGAGGAGGCAGAGCTTGGATATCCAAGTGAGGGTCCGTCCATCACTCGGCCTGAGGTAGCCAAGGTGGTTGGAAAACTCCTTGGTGGCAGGAAGGGTGGATGAGATCTGCCCGGAATTCCTGAGGGCTCTGGATGTTGTAGGGCTGTCTTGGCTGACGCCTCTACAACTTTGCGTGGACATCTGGGGCAGTCCCCCTGGAATGGCAGACCGGGGTGGTGGTCCCGCTTTTTAAGAAAGGGGACCGGAGGGTGTGTTCCAACTACCGGGGGATCACACTTCTCAGCCTACCCGGTAAGGTCTATGCAGGAGTACTGGAGAAGAGGGTCTGACCAATAGTTGAATCTCAGCCATAGGAGGAACAATGCAGGTTTTGCCCAGGTTGTGGAACATTGGGCCAGCTTTTTATCCTCACCAGGGTCCTGGAGAGTGCATGAGAGTTCGCCCAACCGGTCCACATGTGTTTTGTGGATTTGGAGAAGGCATTCGACTGCATCCCTTGGGGGATCATGTGGGGAGTGCTCTGGGAGTACGGGGTAAGGGGCTCGTTGTTATGGGCCATTCAGTCCCTGTAAAAATGGAGCAGGAGCTTGGTTCTTATAGCCAGCAGTAAGTTGGATTGGTTTCCAGTCATGGTTGGACTCTGCCAGGGCTGTCGGTTGTCACCGATTCTGTTCATAACTTTTATGGACAGAATTTCTCTGATCAGCCAAGTGGCGGAGGGTGTTCAGTATGGTGGCCTCAGGATTTCACGTCTGCTTTTTGCGGATGATGTGGTCCTGTTGGCATCATCAGGCTGGGACCTCCAGCTCTCTCTGCACCAGTTTCCAGCCGAGTGTGATGACCGACACTCGGCTGGGATGAAAATCAGCACCTCTAAATCTGAGAACATGGTCCTCAGTTAGAAAAGGGTGGAATACTCTGTCCAGGTTGGGAGTGAATTCTTGCCCCAAGTGGAGGAGTTTAAATATCTTGGGATTTTGTTCACGAGTGAAGGAAGGATGGAGCGAGTGGTTGACAGGTGGATTGGTGCGGCGTCTGCAGTAATGTGGACCCTATACTGGTCCATCATAGTGAAGGGGGAGCTGAGCCAAAAGGTGAAGCTGTCAATTTAGCGGTCAGTCTATGTTCCGACTCTCACCTGTGGTCACAAGCTTTGGGTAGTGACCGAAAGAACAAGATTGCAGATACAAGTGGCCGAAATGAGCTTTCTCCGCACAGTCCCTGGGCTCTCCCATAGAGATAGGGTGAGAAGATTGGTGATTCGTGAGAAGCTCGAAGTAGTGCAGCTGCTCCTCCACATTGAGAGAAGCCAGTTGAGGTGCTTCGGGCATCTGGCAAGGATGGCCTCTGGACACCTCCCTAGGAAGGTTTTCCAGGCATGTCCGACAGGGAGGAGACCCCGGGGAAGACCCAGGACATGTTGGAGGGATTATATCTCTTGACTGTCTTGGCAATGCCTCAGTATCCCTCCGGAAGAGCTGGAGGAGGTGGCGGGGGAGAGGAAGGCCTGGGCCTCTTTGCTTATGCTGCTTCCCCTGCTACCTGGACCCAGATAAGCAATTGAGGATGGATGGATGAATGGAAGTTTTTATTGACCAGAAAAAAATCGATACGACTATATGAGTGATGTACCATGGGAAAAAAAGGAAAAGGCTTTTGAAGTTGGAGAAAAGAATTTCCATGAGTCTAATAGCCTGCACTGCTCACAGAAGTTCTGAATCGCTAAGGCTGATTTTGAGAGCTAGGCATTTTTTGTGGATGACCGGTCTAACATTGGATCAAGCACGCAATTAAAATCTCGACCTATAATTACTGAATATTTATTTGTTATCGGAATCATGGCAATAACTGTTGAAAAAATTAATGTCATCAAAATTTGGGGCATAAATATTCACAAGAACAGTGGTTTTCCCAAAAAGCTGACCCATTACTATCACATAGTGTCCGTTAGGGTCAGATATCACTTGGTCACTAGTAAATGATACATTCCTATTTATCAAAATGGCAACACCTATACCTCTCACATTAAGACTTGAATGGAACACCTGTCCTCCTCAGCTTTGTCTGATCTTGATTACTTCAGAATTGAGGATGTGAGTTTCTTGTAAAAACACTGTACTAGAGTTAAGTTGACGGAGGTGAGTAAATATCCTATTTCTTTTAATAGTCCCATTTATACCCTTCATTCCTGCTCTGAAAAAAAAATAAATAAATAAAATACACATATGTATCCATGTGTCTACATACACAAACGGGCCCACATATATGCATGGCTCCCTGTCATAGATTACACTAGCCTTATACAAAATGCTGGTTAAGAAACTCGCATGGTAGAACTATTTACATAGCTAACAAAATTCTCTGTCAATTCTTATCACGATTATAAATTGTACATCAATGAAAACATAGATTAGGCATAGAGGAACCTTGGCATGTCTATATTTGGAATTCTAGCCAATATGATTCAGCGCTAAAGCAACAGACCTCCACTGAGTGTGGATCATCTATACCCACACTCACTGTACGCTTGCATCTGGGGAGAGATTCAAACCCTGTAGAAATGCTGTGGCCTGTTCAAAGACGATGCTTGACCCCTTTATGGTTGATTCTGAAACAGGCAGGGAAGAGCAGCCGTACTCAATGCTGGCCTCGCAGATTTGGGGTTTGATTACCGTAAATGCAGCTCTCCGTCTGCCCACATCTGCACTGAATTCAGGGTAAATATGGGTCCGGTTACCCTGAAACTGGAATTGTCCCTTCTCTCGTGCCAGCTGGAATATCCGCTCCCTGGTTTGGAAATGATGAAGCCGCACAATCATCGGCCTCGGCAGCTGGTGCTGCTTCGGCATGGGAGCCAAGGAGCGATGTGCACGATCTATGGCCGGCAGCTTGGTGAAGGTGTCAGACCCAAAAATGTCCAGTAGGAGAGATTCCATGAGTGATTCCTAGGTGCTCAGGAATTCCAATGACTCGGATATTATTTCGTTGTGCACGATTTTCGAGGTCATTGAGTTTCACCAGAATGGTTACGTTTTCTTTCACAAGCGCAGAGCACATGAGTAACACATGAGTCCACCTAAGTCAGAGAGTTCCCACCGTCCTCCAGGTTTTGTTTCAGGGCATCTAAACTAGTTTTTAGACTCGAAATTGATGACCTTAGTTAACCAAGAATCTCGGCACTGAGTATGGATACTTCAGACTTTATTCTGCTGAGTAGCAACCTGATATCATCTGATTGCCCTGGAGCACTGATGGCTGACGCAGGCGCGGCCCCATTGAGGTCCTCGCCGCTCTCCGCCATCCTGCTGTTTGTGTTGACTCTCGGCATGTTAAATCTCTCACTTTATAGTTAGCTTTACTAGAATATGTCACTATTTACCACGTGGCACATGTGCAGCAGGTAAAATATGCGGAAAAATCCGCAAAAAAAAAAGTGAATTAAGCAAATATTTCTGCAGAGCAGTGGCTTCCAATCCTATCACGCCGCCATTTTAACCGGAAGCCATCTGTTTTTCACAATACCTGCGTTAAGAGCCGGTTATTCATTCAGCCTTATGAGAAACTGTAGAACTGTAAAGTTAACTGGAGGACACTGAGTTCTACGGTGTAGGTCTTTTGACAGAGCATGTGGGAACCGAGTGCTGAAGCACTCCTGCAGTCCATTATGCTCCGCCGTGTCCAGAAATGTCACCCTGACCTCAGTCCTCCACATGCCATTATTATAGTTGTCTTCTCTGACTGTGTGTGTGTGTGTGTGTCATCATTGGTTGGTGTTGCCATAGTGACATTGCTGTGAGAGAGCCTGGAGCTGTCAATCACCCCATTCTCCTCCAGAGAGAACACAACAGAACATTTTAGAAAAATCTCCAGAGTCTCTCTCTCTCTCTCTCTGTCTCTCTCTCTCTATGTCTCTCTCTCTCTCTCTCTCTCTCTCTTTCTCTGTATCTGACCTTTCCTCGTTCTGGATATGGGTCTGTGAGTGTAGGTTCTTCTCGAGGGGTTTGAGCCTGATTTGTGCTTGTGTTGTGCAGAAAGTTTCTCTCGTCTCTTAGTGTTTGCCCTTCAAACTCAAACACACTTCAGAACATTAGAAAGTGTAACGTTTAATTTATATTATCATTAAAATGTAAAATATAGAATATTGCATATTATTATTATTAATTATTAAAATATTGTCACTTTATCACCGCAATATTTGCACTATTTACTGCATTATTGCAGTGTTTGTGCTACTGTAACGTTTACGTATCATTACTGTCAGAACAAAAATTCATATCTCCAGTTGGCATTTTCACATCAAAACATGAAAAATGACAAATGGGAATGAGATGTTTTGTTTCAACTACAATATACTGTTGTTGAAGAATGTTGGTGTTTTTGATGGGTTTGTTTTGGAGAATGTTGGTGTTTAGTGGGAAATCTTGGTATTTTTGGAGGTGATTGATGGTATTTATTAGAAAATGCTAATGTTTACTCGTAGATGTTGGTATTTTTGGAGGTGATTGATGGTATTTATTGGAAAATGCTAATGTTTACTGGGAAATGTTGGTATTTTTGGAGGTGACTGGTGGTATTTGTTGGAAATCATCAAATCAAATCAAATTTATTTATATAGCGCTTTTTACAACTGATGTTGTCACAAAGCAGCTTTACAAAAATGGGAATCACAGCACAGAGAATCAGACAAAACACTGAACATAATATACAGAATATACAGAACCCCCGTGAGCGCTGAGGCAAGGAAAAACTCCCTCAGAGCTGGAGGAGGAAGAAACCTCGGGAGGACCAAGACTCACATCTAAAGGGGGGACCATCCTACCACTGGTCAGACAACTTATAAGTTAAACATTGAAAAGTCAATTTTACATCCACGCAGTTCTAATATATTCAGGTGTGTATAATCAACAGTGGAAACAATTAGAGTTCATATAGATTTGGATGTGATCTGTAGTGGAGAAGCTGCGTTCCAGAAACTTCCATCAGTCTGGTCAATCAGGGGGACAGGGGGACTTGAGGGTGGGACATCCATCAGTATTGGGCCGGACCGGTGGACAGTCAGTAACTCGGAGGAAGGAAAGATTTAGGAATTAGTTTAGACTGGATTTATGAAGAACAGAAAATGTAAAAAATTATCAGAGTGTGACTAATGACTCCGGCAGGTCTGAATATGACAGCCTAACTAAAGGGAGAGAGCCAGAAGGTAACATAGACACGGAGGCTCCCTGAGACACTGGCATTCACCCACTCCACCGTCCACAAACCTGAGTGACTGCATGTAGTGAGTGACAGCAGCACCAGCATCTCAGTTTACCCACAATTCACTATGTCCATGAACCCCTGGATCTGCAGCCTTATCTAAAGGGAATTAACATTAACTACCAAAAGCTAAACTAAACAAGTAAGTTTTTAGTCTAGACTTAAAGATTGAGACTGTGTCTGAGTGCCGAACATTATCGGGGAGATTATTCCAGAGTTGGGGCGCTTTATAAGAGAAAGCTCTTCCTCCTGCAGAGCTTCTCTGAATTTTGGGAACTACTAGGAAGCCAGCACCCTGTGATCTAAGTAATCGTGGTGGTTCATAATAGGAGATAAGGTCTCTCAGATACTCAGGAGCGAGCCCATGTAGGGCTTTATACGTTAACAGGAGAATTTTATAGTCTATGCGGAATTTGACTGGAAGCCAGTGAAGAGCTGATAGGACTGGACTAATATGGTCAAATTTTCTAGTTTTAGTAAGGACCCTGGCTGCAGCATTTTGAACTAGCTGAAGTTTATTTAAGTTACTGCTAGAACATCCTGACAGTAGCGCATTACAGTAGTCTAGCCTTGACGTAATGAAGGCATGTACTAATTTTTCTGCGTCATGTAAGGATAAAGCATTTCTTAGCTTGGCGATGTTACGGAGATGTAGAAAAGCTGTTTTAGTAACATTAGATATGTGTTTATCAAATGCTAGATCTGAATCTATGATAACGCCAAGATTTTTAGCTGTTGAACCAGGTGTGACTGAGAAGTCGGCCAGATTCAACATTAGGTGTGATAATTTATTTCTAGCAGCTTTAGGGCCTAATAGAAGAACTTCTGTTTTATCACTATTTAATAGAAGAAAGTTGTGTGACATCCATGATTTCACATCTTTTACGCAATCCTCCATTTTCTTTATTCTCTGTTTGTCATCAGGTTTGGCTGATATGAAGAGCTGCGTGTCGTCTGCATAACAATGAAAATTAACATTATGTTTTCTAATAACTTTGCCCAGGGGGAGCATGTATAACGTAAATAATAACGGTCCTAAGCTAGAGCCTTGTGGAACTCCATATCTAACCTTTGTATAATTGGAGGGTATATTATTTACCCTCACAAACTGAAAACGATCGGTCAAGTATGATTTGAACCACGATAAGGCAGTTCCAGTTATACCGACCATTTTCTCTAATCTTTCTAGGAGGATATTATGATCTATTGTATCAAAAGCTGCGCTCAGATCAAGAAGTGCCAGTAAAGAAACGCAGCCTTGGTCAGCGGCAAGAAGCAGAACGTTTGTGTTTAGTAGGAAATATTGGTATTCTTGGAGGTGATTGACAATATTTGTTTACAGAGAAATGTTGGTATTTTTGGAGGTGATTGATGGTATTTGTTGGAGAATCTTGGTGTTTAGTGGGAAATATTGGTATTCTTGGAGGTGATTGACTGTGTTTGTTTAGTGGGAAAGGTTGGTATTTTTGGAGGTGGTTGATGGTATTTGTTGGAGACTTGGTATGTAGTGAGAAATGTTAGTGTTTTTGGAGGAGATTGATGGTATTTTTGAAGAATAGGGGGAGTTTTTTGGGGTAAAAACTACAGAGGACATAAATGATTTCTTGATATAAAAAAAATCGAATTAGCAGGACTGTTTGGGATGAATCTCATGGAATGACTCTCGCACTGAATCTTTGTGGCCAGTGCTGATTTGTAGTGAACAGGAGTGGTGAATGTCGAGTCTCGTCTGTAGGAAGTATTCCCGCTCTGAGGACGTGTGGGTTAGTAAATGCAAGCAAGCAAAATTTATTTATATAGCACTTTTTACAACAGATGTTGTCACAAAGCAGCTTTACAGATCAGTATTACAGAAAGAAAAGAAAATCTGGGTCCAAGCCCCCATGAGCAAGCCAGCGGCGACGGTGGCAAGGAAAAACTCCCTAAAGAGGAAGAAACCTTGAGAGGGAAGACTCAGAATTGGAACCCATCCTCCTACGGTTGAAACCAGATAGCAAACATTATTAGTATAAAGTATTATAGTACCAAGTGGGAAACAGAAAAGATTTGAGGGTGAGGATTGCATGTGTGTCGAAGCACAGATCAGTGTCTATCACGACACCACGATTTTTAACAGATGAGCTTGATGAAACGGAGAAATTGTTAAGTTGAAGTGTTAAGTTAGACAGTTTGTTTCTAGTTGCTTTTGGAACAAGAAGGAGGACCTCTGTTTTATCCGAGTTAAGTATCAGAAAGTTACTTGACATCCAGTCTTTTATGTCTTTTACACAGTCCTCTAGCTTGCTAAGTTTAATTTTATCATCCTGTTTGCTTGATATATATAACTGAGTGTCATTGGCATAGCATGGAAATTTATACCGTGTTTACTGATAATGGTGCCTAATGGTAGCATATATATTGTGAATAATATAGGTCCTAAAACAGAGCCTTGTGGAACACCATATTTTACTTTTACAAGAACAGATTATTCGCCCTTTACATTAACAAACTGATACCGATCAGTGAGGTAGGACCTGAACCAGGAAAGAGCTGTTCCCGTTACCCTTACAAGGTTTTCTAGTCTAACTAGTAAGATAGAGTGGTGTCTTGTGTCAAATGTTGCACTAAGGTCAAAGAGGACTAGCAAAGACACATTTCCTTTGTCAGAGAATAATAGATCATTTACAATTTTTACTAGTGCTGTTTCTGTACTGTGATGTGGCCTAAAACCAGATTTTTCATGTAGATGATTCCTATGCAAATAAGAGCTTAATTGTTTTGGTACCACTTTTTCCAGGATCTTAGATATAAAGGGTAGATTCGAGATAGGTCTATAATTTGATAGTTCACAGGGATCAAGGTTAGCTTTCTTAATCAGCGGTCTAATTACTGCAAGTTTAAAAGTTTTTGGGATGTATCCAAGGTTACGAGAGGAGTTTATTATTGACAGAATAGGCTTGGTTATTTCTGGTACGATTTCCTTGAGTAGACCTGTAGGGATTGGGTCCAAAATACAGGTAGATGATTTTGCAGAAGAAACTTATTTTAACAAGTTAATTTTCTTGAAGTAAGGTAAACAATTCCAACCTATCTGCAGTGAGTGTAATATTCTCAGGGTCTAGACTGGCATTAGAAGACAGCAGGTTTGTGGAGTTTAACTGTGTTCTGTCTAATCTTTTTGATTCTATCACTAAAGAAATTCATAAAATCATTGCTGCTATAGGCTAAGGGCATCTGGGGTTCAGTGATTTTTTTACATTTTTTTTGCAGCTGGTTCTGCTGCTTAGGATCTAAACTACTGCTGGGAGCCAATTCACACTGTTCATTTACATATCACTCTGATCCCAGTCTTTCATGTCCTGAATACGAGTGTCTGAGAGAGAGAGCGCGAGAGAGTTCGCTAATGTGACCGGGCATAAATCCATAATAATCACCCAGCACTCTGATCCTCTCCTGCTGCTTGTGGTGATGCTGCATTATTTCGCACAGAAAATAACCGCTGAACATTATATAGTAACATGTTGATAATCTCTGACAGTGTAATAAACACTTATTAACAGATTTTGGAGATAAGCCTCAGTCCTGCTGACTGACAGGGAGCTGACGAAGCAGATCTGGATGCTCTGAATGTAGGAGATCCATTCTCTTCTGTTTAATAGGCTACAATCACCAAGCCGCACATCAGACGATCTGATTTCCTCTGGAGAATTATTCCACTAAGAGCCTGTGATGTGCTGTTTAAGTGGGCGTTCAGACGGCGCCTTTCAGACTCGTGAGTCTGTTAATTGGTGTTTATTGAAGAATGGTGGTGTATATTGGAGAACGCTGGTGTTTGTTGGAGAACGCTGGTGTTTGTTGGAGAACGCCGGTGTTGGAGAATATCGGTGTTTGTTGGAGAATGCTGGTGATTGAGAATGTTGGTGTTTGTTTGAGAATAGTGGTGTTTGTTGGAGAAGGTTGGTGTATATTGGAGAATGCTGGTATTTTTTGGAGAATGGTGGTGTTTTTTGGAGAACATAGGTGTTTGTTGGAGAATGGTGGTGTTGTGTAGTGGATAATGCCTCTGCCTTCTACTCTGTAGACTGGGGTTCAGTCCCCTGCCTGGGTGAGCACCCTATATTATACCAATAAGAGTCCTTGGGCAATACTCCCAACACTGCCTTCGCCTACCTGTGTAAACTGATCAAACTGTAAGTCGATGGATAAGACCATCTGCCAAATGTTTGATGGAGAATGCTGGTGTTTGTTGGACAATGGTGTTGTTATTGGGAAATGTTATTTTTTTGGTAGAGAATGATGGTGATTGAAGATTTTTTTTGTTGAAGAAGATATTGGTGTCTTTTTGAAAAATGGTGGTAGTTTTGGTAAAGATCAGTGATGTTTTTGGTGGTGAGTGATGTTTTGGAAGAGAATGGTGGTTGGTGTTTAGTGGTGAGTGATGATGTTTTGGAGGAGAATGGTGGTTGATGTTTAGTAGTGAGTGATGGTGTTTCAGAGGAGAATGGTGGTTGATGTTTAGTGGTGAGTGATGGTGTTTTGGAGGAGAATGGTGTTTGGGTGAATATGGTTGGTTAATGATTTCCGGGCTCCCTTGTTCTAGCTGGTCCCATAAGGCTGATAAGATGATGATTTGAGCTCTTCCTGTTGACGCTCTGTGATTTTCTAATGTGAACTTTTGTTTTTCACCTGAATGCATCTGTTTCTGGTCAATTAAGCCTGTCAGAGGACAGGAGCATTTGTTATTGATCCTGATTGATCCTGATTAATCTGCGGAGCTGCAGATGCTGTAGTGGTGACAATGGAAAATGTGGTTCTGGTTCTGCGAGAACTTACAGCCTGTCTCACACTCAGCAGCTGCACGAGTGTGAGTGTGTACCAGATTGATAGATTATATATTTATTTATTGATTATTTTTAGAAACAGGACTCATGACAGATTTGTGTTTGTAAGGCAGTTGACAGGTGGTATGTGTATGTTTCATCCTCCACTTCTGGTCATTTCTTAGCAACTCTCAACAACTCTCTCTCTCTCTCTCTCTCTCCCTCTCTCTCTCTCTCTCTCTCTCTCTCTCTCTCTCATATATATCTCAGACATCTCAGACTTAGTTCTGTCAGATGTTGCTGGTTTATGCCAGTGCTGATTTCCGAGGCGATTGGTCTGCTGAGGGATTCTGAGTGAACCGCTTCTTATCCAAAATGTTTTGTTCCTTCTGTTCTCTTACAGCATAACCCCCCAATCCAATTCGTTTTCCACTCTCTGATTCATCCTTCTTTTTGATTGTTGTATAGATATGCCAGTAAGTACAAGGTCTTCATTTCTCAGAAGATTATGTATAAGATACTCTACCTGCATAGAAAGGAGAAGGTCAAAGTGAAAAAAACAGGAGTTTCCAAAACTGATTAAAAGCTCCAGGGAAAATGTTCCTCCTAACAACCACCTGGAAGAGCTGGTCAACCCCCAAACTGCTTCCATCAGATAAACAGCATTTAAAGCATTGACCTTTGAGAGAGGAGAAAATCAGGCTGCTTCAGATCTGAAAAGATCCACAGGTGTTTCTGTCCTTCCTTCCACTGTGAGAAGACAACTGAGTGCTATGGGTCTAAAAGCTGTTGTGTCTGTTAAGTATGGGTTTTCAGATTTTTTTCTAAGTAAATAAGTAAGTAAGTAAGAATTTATTTATAATGCATTCTAAACACAACCTGAGTTGACCAAAGTGCTGTACATAAGCTCAATCCCCAGGACACACTGGGTTAAAAACAAAAAAGAAATAAAATACATAACAAAAGTAACATGTAAAAAAAAAAAGCTTAGAAGAAAGAGAGAAAGAAAACTAGCAGCACCTCACATCACTACAGTCTCCTGCTATTCAAATGCAAGTTTGTAAAAGTATGTTTTTAGACCTGATTTAAACACAGAGATAGGAGTGGCTTGGCGAATATCGGGCAGAAGACTGTTCCAAAGTCTCAGAGTATAAACCGCAAATGCACAATCACCTTTAAGTTTCAACCGAGTCCTGGGAACAATCAGCAAGTTCTGAGAAGTTGATCTAAGAGAACGTTGACAGGTTGAGGGTGTTAGCAGGTCTGTAATATAAGAGGGGGCAAGCTTATTTAGTGCCTTAAAAACAAATAACAGCACTTTAAATTGTATTCTGTGCTGGACAGGTAGACAATGTAGAGAAGCAAGCACTGGAGTGATGTGGTCTCTTTTCTTAGTGCTAGTCAGTAACCTGGCAGCAGAATTCTGGACTAGTTGCAGACGTTGCAATAGAGACTGAATAATCCCTATATATAACGAATTACAATAATCAAGCCTGGAAGAAATTAAGGCATGAATAACGTTCTCCAGGTCAGAGAAACAGAGAAAAGGCTTAAGCTTTGCAATGCTTCTGAGCTGGAAGAAACTACTCCTTACCACAGAGTTGAATTGTTTATCAAATTTGAGATCTGAGTCAAAAACAACACCAAGATTTCTCACAGAGGACTTGACACATGACGACAGACGACCCAGGTTATTAGAGACATTGTTAATGAGATGGGGAGCACCAAAAACAATGACCTCTGTCTTGCTTACATTCAGCTGAAGGAAATTGACAGCCATCCATCTCTTAATGTCCTCAAGACAATTTGTGAGGGACATTAATGAGCCATGGTCATTAGGTTTAATTGGAAGATATAACTGTATATCATCCGCATAACAGTGAAAGCTAACATTGTGCTTCCTAATAATTTGGCCCAATGGTAGCATGTACAACGAAAAGAGGATGGGCCCTAATATGGACCCTTGAGGAACACCCCAAGACATGTCTGCAGAGGAGGAGAAATAATTGCCCAAGTTGACGGAAAATGTTCTATGTTCCAGGTAAGACCTAAACCAACTCAGGACCACTCCCTGTATCCCCACCCACTCGTCTAAGTGCCCAATAAGTATGTTATGGTCAACTGTGTCAAAAGCAGAACATAGGTCCAATACCATAAGGATGGCACAATTTCCTGAATCAGCAATAAGCAAGAGGTTGTTTGTCACTTTAAGGAGGGCAGATTCCGTGCTGTGCATAGCCTTAAAACCCGACTGAAAAATCTAAAAAATGTGGTTATTACTTAAAAACGGTAGAAGCTGATGATACACCACCTTTTCCAGTAATTTAGCTAAAAACGGCTATTTAGAAATCAGTCGATAGTTACTGACCATTGTGACATCAAGGTTCTGCTTTTTAAGCAGAGGAGTAGCTACAGCTTGTTTGAACAAGGCAGGAACCATACCAGTAGTTAAGGAGTTATTGATGCTGTTCTGGATAGATGGTCTCAAAACACATAATGACTCCTTAACCAACTGAGGTGGCATGATATCAAGAGGGGTAGTTGCAGGCTTAGTGTTCATCACTAAGTCTGTAAGTTCCATCATTGAAACACTATCAAATTCTCTAAAAACACCGAGATGTCTGCATGTCTGGGGAAGAGGAACATCTGGTCCCAAAAATGTAATATGAGATCGAATATTCTCAGTCTTCCCAATAAAATAGTTTAAAAAGTCTTCACATAAGCCAGGGGACGGATTTAGCCCAAATCCAGGTACAGGTTTAAGTAAAGTGTTAATTGTCCTAAACAAAATGTTAGGTCTGTTGCAATTTTTAAAAATAATACTAGAAAAATAAGCTTCCCTTGCAGATTTCACAGCTAGCAACTAAGCAACTTTTGAATATGTCAAAGTTTATTTGTAATCTATGTTTATTCCATTTCCTCTCTGCTTTCCTACAAGCCGGCCTAATTTCCTGAGTGGGCGCATTTAACCAGGGTTGCATTCTAGGTTTTACAGGTTTAAATCTCATGGGGGCCACAATATCCAGAGCATTTAAACAATCCTGATCAAATGCAGTAACTAGATCGTCAACATTAGGGTGGGCCAACTCATGAGTAGGCAGCATTCCTTTAATCTCTTGAGAAATCACTAGCTGTGGAAGAGCTGACATATCCAGTCAACAGACCTGGAACAAAAACTGGGAAGTGCCCAGTAAAAGTAGAGCTAAACACTACTGGCTTGTGATCAGAGAAACTGGCATCTTCAATCTCTAGCTAATCAATATCAAACCCAGTAGAAAACACCAGATCAAGTGTATGGCCTTGTACATGGGTAGGCTCATGAATGTGTTGAGTAAAATTAAAAGCATCCAAAAGTTGAATGAAATCATTTACCAAATATTTAGCAGGACAGCAAACATGTATATTAAAATCGCCCAAGAGTAAAATTCTGTCAGACATAGGAACAATCAAGGCAAGGAATTCTGAAAATTCAGTAATAAAATCACTATGTGGTTTAGGAGGTCTATATACTAGCGCACAAAGTAAAGGAAAAATAGAGTGAGCCTTAAAGACCAACACTTCAAAACATTTAAACTTCTCAACATTAAGCTTTTGACATCTGAGATGCTGTTTAAAAAACACTGCAACTCCTCCCCCTCTACCCGTATTCTGGGGTACACTGAAGAAACCGCAGTCTATTGGAGAAAGTTCCAGGAAGGAGGCGGAGTCACGTGCAGCAGTAAGGTCGAGGCCATGAGAACAGAAGAAATCATTTAAAATAAACGTCTTATTATGAACAGAGCGAGCGTTGACCAATGCCATATAAATGGACACAGACTGAGACTGCAGTAATGGTGTGTGTTCCAGCGCTCCAGTGAGATTACGAAGGTTCATTCCTCTTTTTTTGGCACGGACTCTCAGAAGAGGTTGAAGGTGTGCAGTGGGCTGCTCCGAAAACACAGGTATCAGCCATGTGTAAGACCAGTATGAGGGTACGAGGGGACACTGCTCGAGAAGAAGCATTTCAGGTAAAACCCGAGCCGCTCCTTATTCTCACTAGGACCCCTCCTCGTTTCCCCCTTTTCCTACGGCGCTTCCCTCTGTGGATAAAGCAGGGAGAGCGGCAAACCTCCCTGGGCCAGGGGGGCAGACACCGGGAGGGAAGGCTACTCTGACCCTCCGGATTCCAGTTCCCGAAATCCTCCATATAGGTACGAATGTTGAGTAGCGTTTGACGATCATAAACAAGCGATATTGGAGCACCAAGAGCCCAATCACACAGCAGTGACACACACAAAACAACAAAACACAAAGTAGGTAGAGAGCGAGAGAGACGGCAAGCCGACAAACACACTGGCGCCATCTTTGAAGAAAAAAAAAACTGGCACACAAAAATGGATACTTTGGGGATCAGTGTTACCAGATCTGTCTGTCTGTCTGTCGCACTGAATCCTGTCTATCTATCTATGTATTTATATCTTTATACCTCTCTAGTCCACAACTGGCTGTTCCAGACTGTCCCGTTCTTCCCGTTGGTCAGCGCTTTTCTATGAAGAATATACAAGTTGTGGCGGTAACAAGGACCTTAAATTGGCTGAACTTTATTTTCCAGACCATCTGGATACTTTGCACACATTATATTTTTTGGATGGTTCTAGTCAACACTCAATGCTTGACTCTCAACTCTCAGTGCTCGACTCTCAACTCTCAGCGCTCGACTCTCAACTCTCAGTGCTCGTCTCTCAACACTCGACTTTCAGCACTCGACTCTCAACTCTCAGCGCTTGACTCTAAGTGTTTGGCTGTCGACACTCGATTCTCAGTGCTCGACTCTCAACACAAAAACAGAAATAAAAGTGTAGACTGAGATGATACCATGTAAAATCCTCCACTTGCAGGTCAGCCACTTTTTTAGTCAATGGTGGTTTATACAGTGCTCTCCACTCTTGCTTCACATCATCACTCAGGTTAAAAACATCACGCCATGGTGTGTCGGTTCTGCTGTGCAGTCTTTTCTTATTCAGAACCTTCACACAGGCTCTGTACAGCAGCTTACCAGACACTGTTCCCAAGCTCAATACAGACTCCCCCTCACACTCCAGACAGGGGGCCTTCACATTCCTGTAAGTCCTGTGGGTCGTGCTCCGAAGGACTGACCACCCCTGCACTGTAGTCGATAAAAAGCAGGCAACCCAGCAATGTCCAGCGCTTTAGTGCTCATTAAAAACAATGCTCTGTCCAACCCCAGACCACCTACTGTGTGCAAAATCTGGCATGACACTGCCCTCCAAACCAGCCCCCTGGGACCAGCAAGGAGTCTCTGGATGAACTGGAGTCGGAAGGCAGCAATCCTGCTAGCCAAGTGGACGAGTCCTTGCCCCCCTTCCTCTTTTGGCAGATATAGAACTCCCTGTGGAAGCCAGTGCAGTCAATCCCAGAAGTCCACTAGCACGGCCTGCAGGGTATACAGTACGTCTGGTCAAGGTGAACTACCTGTCTGGGTGAGATGTCCAGTCAGGCCACAACTGAAGCATTTCATGTTAGTATCAGAGGAAACAAACACTGTGTACTCAAACCCCTCCACCCTCAACTTCAAAACCAGATTCAACTCCTCCTTACCATCCCTCAGCACCATGAACACCAGCCTCCTGAACGACACTAAATGCTTCACCAGGGGTGATTTACAGCCAAGGGGGATCTTCTTAATGCAGGAAACAAGTTTCTGAACCGGGACAGCTCCTGAGTGATCAGCTCGTCAGAGATAAACGGGGAGACGTTGGACAAATGACCTTCTTGGCGGGAGTACTGAGGAGCAGAACGGACATGAACTGATCATTAATCACAAGTCCACTCTCCACCAGCTAATTGGCTTTGTCCACCATGGACAGGAACATCACCACCGCACTGTACATGCACATAAAGAGCGAGCGAGCAAGAGAGACAAAGAGACAAACAGACAGAGAGAGAAAATAGAGAGAGAGCACATGAGAGAGAGAGAAAGAGACAGACAAAGAGAGAACAAAGATAGAGCGCGAAGAAGAGAGAGGAAAAGAGAGACGGACAGAGAGAACAAAGAGAAAGCGTGAACGAGACCGAGAGAGCAAGTGAGAGACAGAGAGAGAAAGACAGAGTAAGAGAGAGACAGAGGGAGAGAGAGAGTGAGACAGAGAAAGAAAGAGAGAGACAGAGAGAGAACAAAGAGAGTGAACGGGACCAGGAGAGTGAGAGAGAGAGAGAGAGAGAGAGAGAGAGAAAGAGAGAAAGAGAGAATAAGACAGAGTAAAAAGTAAAAAAGAGAGACAGTGACAGACAGACAGAGAACACAGAGCGAGAGAGAGAGAGAACAGAGAGAGCGCGAGCGAGAGAGACCGAGAGACTAAGACAGAGTAAGAGAGAGAGAGAGAGAGAGAGAGACAGACAGAGAGAGAACAGAGAGAGTGCGAGAGAGACAGACAGTGAGAGAGTGCGAGAGAGAGACAGGCGAGAGAGAGAACAGAGACAGAGCACGGCGAGACAGAGACAGAGAGAGGGAGCGAAAGACAGAGCATGAGCGAGACTGAGAGAAAGACAGAGAAAGAGAGAGAGAGAGAGACAGAGAGAGAACAGGGAGAGCACAAGTGAGACCGAGAGAGTGAGAGACAGAGAGAGCAAGCGAGAGAGAAACCGACAGAGAGAGAACAAAGATAGAGCGTGAGTGAGACAGAGAGAGAGACAGAGAGAGAGAGAAGGAGAGACAGACAGAGAGAGACAGACAGACAGACAGAGAGAGAGAACAGAGAGAGAGTGCGAGTGAGAGACAGAGAGAGTAAGACAGAGTAAGAGAGAGAGACAGAGAGAGAAAGGAGGAGAGACAGACACAGAGAACAGAGAGAGCAACAGACAAGAGAGCGAGAGAGAGAGTAAATGAGATTGAGTGAGAGACACAGAGAGAGAGACAAACATATAGAAAAAAGAGCGTGAGAGAGAGAAACACACAGATAGGAAGAGGGAGCGAGAGAGACAGACAGAGAGAAAAGAGAGAGAGAGCGTGAGTAAGAGTAAGAAAGAGACAGAGAGAGAGAGACAGAGTGAGAGAGACAGAGTAACAGTGAGTAAGAGTGAGAGAGAGTGAGACGGGGAGAGAGAACAGAGAGAGAGAGAGAGACAAAGAGAAAGAGATACAGACAGACAAAGAGAGAGAGAGAACAGAGAGAGCGTGAGCGAGCGAGAGAGAGGGAGACAGACAGAACAGAGAGAGAGCATGAGCGAGAGAGAAAGAGAGAGTAAGACAGAGTAAGAGAGAGACAGAGCAAGTGAACGAGACAGAGAGCGAGTGAGAAAGACAGACAGAGAAAGAACAGAGAGAGCATGAGTGAGATAGATAGAGAGAACAGAGAGAGAGAGCTCAAGCGAGACAGAGAGCAAGACAGACAGAGAGAGAACAGAGAGAGAGCATGAGCAAGAGAGACAGAGAGAGTAAGACAAAGAGAGAGAGAGAAAAGAGAGAACAGAGAGAGTGCGAGCGAGCGAGAGAGAAACAGACAGAGAAAGTGCAATCGAGACAGAGAGAGGGAGACAGAGAGTACAGAGAGAGAGCATGAGCGAGAGAGACAGAGAGAGTAAGACAGAGTAAGAGAGAAAGAGACAGAGCAAGAGAGCGAGTGAACGAGAGAGAGACAGACAGAGAGAGAAGAGTGAGAGAGAGACAGAGCGTGAGAGAACAGAGAGCGAGCGAGAGAGAGAACAGAGAGAGAGCATGAGCAAGAGAGACAGAGAGAGTAAGACAGAGTAAGAGAGAGACAGACGGAGCGAGAGAGAGACAGACAGAGAGAGAAGAGAGTGAGAGAGAACAGAGAGAGAGAGAGACAGAGACAGACAGAGAGAGAGCGTGAGCGAGACAGAGAGCAAGCGAGAGAGAGACAGACAGAGAACAGAGAAAGAGCGTGAGCGAGACAGAGAGAGACAGAGAGAGAGACAGACAGACAGACAGATAGAGAGAACAGAGAGAGCACAAGCGAGACCAAGAGAGAAAGAGAGCGAGAGAGAGACAGACACAGAGAGAGAGAGAGAGAGAGAGAGAGAGAGAAACACACAGATAGGAAGAGGGAGCGAGAGAGACAGACAGAGAGAAAAGAGAGAGAGAGAGAGACAGACAGAGAGAGTGTGAGTGAGTAAGAGTGAGTAAGAAAGAGACACAGAGAGACAGTAACAGTGAGTAAGAGTAAGAGTGAGAGAGTGAGACGGGGAGAGAGAACAGAGATTGAGAAAGAGAGAGAGACAGACAGACAGACAGACAAAGAGAGAGAGAGAGAACAGAGAGAGCGCGAGTGAGCGAGAGCGAGGGAGACAGAGAGAGTAAGACAGAGTAAGAGAGAGAGAGACAGAGCGAGAGAGCGAGTGAAAGAGAGACAGACAGAGCGAGAGAGCGAGTAAGAGAGACAGAGAGAGAGAAGAGAGTGAGAGACAGAGAGAACACAGAGAGGGAGAGAGACAGAGCGTGAGCGAGAGAGAGACAGACAGAGAAAGAACAGAGAGAGCATGAGTGAGACAGACAGAGAGAGACAGAACAGAGAGAGAACAGAGAGAGAGTGTGAGCGAGACAGAGCGAGTGAGAGAGAGACAGAGAACAGAGAAAGAGCGTGAGCGAGACAGATAGAGAGACAGACAGATAGAGTGAGAGGGACAGATAGAGAGAGAGAGAGAGAGACAGACATAGAGAGAACAGAATGAGAGCGCGAGTAAGAGAGAGAGAGAGAGTGAGTGACAGAGAAAGACAGAGAGGGAGTGAGAGAGAGAGAGAGAGAGAGAGAGAGAGAGTAAGAGCGTAAATGAGCCCAATCATTTCCCACCTCACAGGGACACAGTGTTATGTTGTGGTTTATTGCAGTGGAGAAGCCAGATGCTCATCTTAAAGCCCAAACATGTGGGTCAGAACTGTGAGTCAAACAGCGGGAACGGAAGAGACATCTGTATAATGAATTGTGTAACGCCGGGCCCACGCTACAGGATTTATATGGTGGAAATGACACCCACACATGATGATTTTACACACTTCTAGTTCTTAGTTATCTCAGATCTGCGGAGGATGAAACACCACACACTTTCAGATTACACTGATGAGAGACAGAGAGAGAAGAGAGTGAGAGAGAGACACAGATAGAGTGAGAGACAGAGACAGACAGAGAGAGAACAGAGAGAGAGTGTGAGCGAGACAGAGCGAGCGAGAGAGAGACAGATAGAGAGAGAGACAGATAGATAGAGTGAGAGGGACAGATAGAGAGAGAGAGAGAGAGAGAGAGAGAGAGAGAGAGGCATAGAGAGAACAGAACGAGAGCGTGAGTAAGAGAGAGAGACAGATAGAGAGAGAGAGAGAGAGAGAGAGTTAGTGACAGAGAAAGACAGAGAGGGAGTGAGAGAGACAGAGAGAGTAAGAGCGTAAATGAGCCCAATCATTTCCCACCTCTCATGGACACAGTGTTATGTTATGGTTTATCACCATCCAGCAGGCACGGATCCTCTCATGGGTTTTAGCAGCCTGAGCCACCAGGGGGCTCCTGCAAGCAATATAAAGACAAAATAAACAGCTATTTTGACTCGCATTGCCAGGAGTGGTGGTTACTTTACTAGAAACACAATGTCCAAAAAAAAAGGGGCTGCTTTCTATGTATTTTCTGAATGTCCACTACATTTTCTCCTCCAATCACTGTTTAGGCCTGGTCCACGCTACAAGATAACTGGGCCGATTTTGAGACCAACTTGCTCCTTCAAACAATCACAAAAGGTCTCCTGATATCACTGTGATCTTCCAGTGATCCTGCAGTGTGGAGCGTCTATAAGTGGACAACAGAGAAGGAGGATAAACTTCTCAAGCTGTGGCAGCATCGTGTGTACAATGTGTGCTGCACAGGTTTGTTTCACTTGATTTTTTTTGTTCAGAAAGCAGCACCACCAACAATAGCCTCACTGATGTCCACTGTGTTTATTTAGATCTGAAGTCATAGACATTTCACAAGAAATCCAGAGATTCAAAGCAAAATTCATTGAGATTCAAAACCGTTGCTTGCTTGTGTGCATAATCTGAAAGTTTCTGGTGTTTCATTCAGAGCAGATTGTGTAATGTGCCTGATGTGGGGGGTCTTGCATTTTCAGCATTGGTTAGGATTTTTAAAATCCCATAGGGTGGCCAGATCTTAGCAAACGTTCCACTGTCATGACTTCCTTGATCAGGTTTTCAGGTTTTTAACAATTTTTAGACAACCAAATATTTATGGTCAGGGGCTCATAATCTGACCTGCCAATGGAACTGACACATTAAATTATGTAATGCTAAAAAACTCAAGTTGTTATACTTCTCATTATGAATAATTTGAAACATGTGGGTTTGGGAGCTCCTGCTGGTGTGTCAAATGAGTGATCTGTAGGTCTCTGTTAATAAACAAGCCCAAACTAATTTACAATAAAATTAAATGGTGTTTGTCTAAATTCTGAAAAAAGGCGCATCAGTCACGACTGCATATGTGGACATATTTCTATATTGTGCTCCATTTACACAAAGTTAGGTTAGTTCATCATTTATGTTGAACAGACTCTCCCAAAATTTTACGCTGCTGCGCTGACGTGTGCTACACTGGGTCAGTATGACCAACAGGTCTAAACTAGCTCTAAACAAAGTGACCGCTGTGCCCTGATTGGTGCTCTCACTTTGTGCTTCTTTTGTTTTGACATGTTACGTTTTTTATATACACAGAAATCAAAAGTAACGACAAATTTCTCAAAATGTAGTGGACGAAAAAGTCAGATATTAGTCTTTGAAATGTAGTGGAGTGAAAATAAAAAGTCGCCCAGAATGGAAAAACTTCAGTACAGATACATGAAAAAATACTTACAGTACAGAAACTAATTACATTTACTTAGTTACTTAGTTACTGTCCACCACTGACAGAACTCCTAGAAAGCATCCATTACTGTGAGGTACAGTTATCTGCCTACGTGAAACAGAATGTTCCCTCAGAATGATGCATGATTGAAAGCCGTTACAGAAGATGAAATGGAGAGATTCATGGTTTGAGGAACACAGCTGATGTTCTCCAGCTTCTCATTGAATCTTCCGTTCCACCTTAATGCTGCACTACATGAGACATTTAACCCTGTGGCATCTTTTCCACTGCATGGCTGATCGGTTCTAAGCACTATTTAGGCCAAACACAATTTAAAAATGGTTCATCAAGGGTTTTTAATAAAAACAGCGGCTCTGTTTATAACCACGAGTCCTATATAGAACCATTTCAAGCCTAAATGGGGAATGTTGATGGGGAATGTGTTGTACATGGTTCTATATAGCACTAAAAAGGGTTCTAGTAAAGTTATGTCCAGCTTGTAGAACATGTGAGTGAATGTGTCTGTCTGCCCTGTGATGGCCTGGCAACCTGTCTAGAGTGTATCGTGCCGTCCGCCCAATGACAGCTGGGATAGGCTCCAGCTCCCCCCAGAAGGAAAGAAGCAGCTTAGGTGTGTGTGTGTGTGTGTGTGTGTGTGTGTGTGTGTGTGTGTGTGTGTGTGTGTGTGTGTGTGTGTTTGTGTGTTTTATTTATTTGCACAATTAGCTGATCCAAATACAGTGGGGCAAAAAAGTATTTAGTCAGCCACTGATTGTGCAAGTTATCCTACTCAGAAAGATGAGAGAGACCTGTAATTTTCATCATAGGTACACTTCAACTATGAGAGACAAAATGAGAAAAAACAATCCAGGAAATCACATTGTAGGATTTTTAAAGAATTTATTTGTAAATTATGGTGGAAAATAAGTATTTGGTCACCCATAAACAAGCAAGATCTCTGGCTCTCACAGACCTGTAACCTCTTCTTTAAGAAGCTCTTCTGTCTGGCACTCATTACCTGTATCAATGGCACCTGTTTGACCTCGTTATCTGTATAAAAGACACCTGTCCACAGCCTCAAACAGTCAGACTCCAAACTCAACCATGGTCAAGACCAAAGAGCTGTCGAAGGACACCAGGAAGAAAATTGCAGAACTGCACCAGGCTGGGAAGAGTCAATCTACAATGGGCAAGCAGGTTGGTGTGAATAAATCAACTGTGGGAGCAATTGTAAGAAAATGGAAGACATATAAGACCATTGATAATCTCCCTCGATCTGGGGCTCCATGCAAGATCTCATCCCGTGGGGTCAAAATGATCATGAGAATGGTGAGCAAAAATCCCAGAACTACACGGAGGGACCTGATGAATGACCTGCAGAGAGCTGGGACCAAAGTAACAAAGGCTACCATCAGTAACACACTACGCCAAGAGGGACTCGAGTCCTGCAGTGCCAGGCGTGTCCCCCTGCTTAAGCCAGTACATGTCCAGGCTCGTCTGAAGTTTGCCAGAGAGCATGTGAATGATCCAGAAGAGGACTGGGAGAATATTATGTGGTCAGATGAAACAAAAATAGAACTTTTTGGTAAAAACTCAACTCGTCGCATTTGGAAGAAGAAGAATGCTGAGTTGCATCCCAAGAACACCATACCACTGTGAAGCATTGGAGTGGAAACATCATGCTTTGGGGCTGTTTTTCTGTAAAGGGGACAGGACGACTGATCTGTGTTAAGTGAAGAATGAACGGGGCCATATATTGTGAGATTTTAAGCCAAAACCTCCTTCCATCAGGAGGGGCATTGAAGATGGAACATGGCTGGGTCTTCTAGCATGACAACGATCCCAAACACACCGCTCGGGCAACGAAGGAGTGGCTCCGTAAAAAGCATTTCAAGGTCTCCAGAACCTCAACCCCATAGAAATTTTGTGGAGGGAGTTGAAAGTCCGTGTTGCCCAGCGACAGCCCCAAAACATCACTGCTCTAGAGGAGATCTGCATGGAGGAATGGGCCAAAATACCTGCTACAGTGTGTGCAAACCTGGTGAAGGCTTACAGGAAACGTTTGACCCCTGTCATTGCCAATAAAGGTTATGTTACAAAGTATTGAGTTGAACTTTTGTTATTGACCAAATACTTATTCTCCACTGTTCTGCCTTCACTGCGCGTCTGCGTACACAGCTATGCAGACAGCTTAACACTCTTCCTTAAGTGACCAAGACACGTGGTGGAGTCTTTAAGTGTTTTAATGGAAGCGGTGTAAAGCTAGGAAAAAAAATAAAAACCAGGAAACATGACTTTCAGTTCCAACATATAAATAAATGAACCACTTATCATGTAAAGCAAAAGATATCAACTGAATTGGCTGTGGGGTTGTTACAATACACTACAGCCAAGTTGAGGTATCACAAACACCAAAACACAGAAGCTAACAGTGGCTGACTAGCATAAATCCACAGATCAAACTATGCTATAAAACAAAAACATCTAGCAAACAGAAGGCACAAAGAGTCTACAAAAAAGGTCCAATTAACTAAATACTCACAGATAATGCCTGAACAACAAGAAATAAAGATTGAGTTTTGACTGCTGCTTGCAAGCTCCTCCATGTTGCTCAGAATGCTGCCCAGTGTCACTGCAGGAACTGCACCACTAGGGGGGCAGTACCAATGCTAAGCATGAGTCAGAACATCCACCATAATTTACAAATAAATTCTTTAAAAATCCTGCAATGTGATTTCCTGGATTTTTTTTCCTCATTTTGTCTCTCATAGTTGAAGTGTACCTATGATAAAAATTACAGATCTCTCTCATCTTTCTAAGTAGGAGAACTTGCACAATCAGTGGCTGACTAAACACTTTTTTGCCCCACTCTATTGATCTTTGAGATTATTAAAATAGATCATTAAAATAATCTGAAACCCGTGTATATGAATTTGTCACGAATGCTGGGCTGTGTTGTGTGAAGTCAGGGACCTGGTGTTTAGTGTGAGGGGCTTTATGAGTCAGACTTCTTTTCGAAATGTGAATATGCATGAAATTTCCATCCACAGCCGCTAAACCATCTATGCTGTGCTGTCAGACAGGTATGTGGTCGCGCTGGAGGAGCTGGCCTAGTTCTTCTGAGACTGTTTTGTTCAGTGTGGTTCCCCCGAGGGCTGGACTGAAGTGTTCTAGACGTGCTCAGACTGATCTTTCTTGTCAGTCTGACAGCATCTCACAGCTCCAGGTTCCTCAGTGCTAAATAAAGACTGAAGCTCATGGTCTTTAGAGAGAACATGTGCTGCCTGTGTGTTATTATACTCATAAAACTGCTCCATTAACGCACTAACAGCTCCATCTTTACCACATCAGATAAACAGCACTGCAGCGTCGCTCATATTACAGCCTTATTATTACAGTGTTATTACTTTATTATTACTGTATTATTACAGTATTAGTGTGTGTATGTGTGTCTCTGTGTGTGTATATATATATATATATATAGTGTGTGTGTGCATGTATGTGTATATATATATATATATATGTATAGTGTATAATAGACATATATGTATGTATTGCTGTTGTCTGAACAAAACCTCATATTTACATTAAAAGTACAGTATGTTTGTTCCTTCTCCTGTAAAGTTACCATTTTGGAGATGGGAGGTTTTGATATGACAGCGACATACATATTTATACGCAAATGTATATATTCATTTTTGTATACAATAATATATCAAGGACCTCTCCATGGATCACCACCTTATCGTGGTGGAGAGGTTTGTGTGCTTGAAGGACCCTAGGAGCTATGTTGTCTGGAGCAAAAGCTCCTGGTAGGGTCTCCCATAGCAAACTGGTCCTAGGTGACAGGCCAGACAAAGTGTGATCCATAACCACCCCTATGAGGACAACAAAGCAGGACTTGTGTACCCTGCCCGGATCAGGGTTACCGGGGCCCCACCCTGGAGCCAGGCCTGGGGGAGGGGCTCGCCAGCGAGCGTCTGGTGGCCGGGCATTCACTCATGGTGCCCGGCCGGGCCCAGCCCGAAGGAGCTACATGAGTCCCCCCTCCCATCGACCCACCACCGATGGGAGGGGCAGTAGTAGGGGTGCGGTGCATTGTGGATCGGGCAGTGTCCGAAGGCGTGGGCCTTGGCGTTCTGATCCTCGGTTGCTGAAACTGGCTTTTGGAACGTTACCTCACTGGCGGGGAAGGAGCCTGAGTTGGTGCGCGAGGTTGAGAGATACCGGCTAGATATAGTTGGGCTGACCTCAACGCACAGCTTGGGCTCTGGGTCCAATCTCCTTGAGAGGGGCTGGACTTTTTTCTTTTCTGGAGTTGCCCATGGTGAGAGGCGGCGGGCAGGTGTGGGCTTTCTCATAGCCCCTCAACTCTGCGCCTGTATGTTGGGGTTTTCCCCGGTGGACGAGAGGGTAGCTTCCCTACGCCTTCGGGTTGGGGAACGGGTCCTGACTGTTGTCTGTGCTTATGCACCGAACAGCAGTTCAGAGTACCCAGCCTTCAGTCCTACTGGGGGACTTCAACGCTCACGTGGGCAATGACAGTAAGACCTGGAGGGGTGTGATTGGGAGGAATGGCCTCTCTGATCTGAACCCGAGTGGTGTTCAGTTTTTGGACTTCTGTGCAAACCACAGTTTGTCCATAACGAACACCTGTTTGGACACTCGGGTAAAGAGAGGAGCTGAGCTGTCAACTGATCACCACCTGGTGGTGAGTTGGATCAGGTGGTGGGGGAAGATGCCAGTCAGACCAGGCAAACCCAAACGTATAGTGAGGGTTTGCTGGGAACGTCTGGCAGAAGAACCTGTCAGATTGATCTTCAACTCACACCTCCGTCAGAACTTCGACCAGATATCGGGGGAGGTGGGGGACATTGACTCAGAATGGGCCATGTTCCGCTCCTCCATTGTTGAAGCGGCTGACTGTAGCTGTGGTCGCAAGGTAGTTGGTGCCTGTCGGGGCGGGAATCCTCGAACCCGGTGGTGGACACCCCAGGTGAGAGATGCCGTCAAGCTGAAGAAGGAGTCCTACCGGACATGGTTGGCCTGTAGGACACCAGAGGCAGCTGGCAGGTATCGACAGGCCAAGCGATCTGCGGCTTCAGTCGTTGCCAAGGCAAAAACCTGGGTGTGGGAAGAGTTCGGTGAGGCCTTGGAAAGTGACTTTAAGTCAGCTCCGAAAAGATTCTGGCAAACCGTCAGGCGACTCAGAAGGGGAAAGCAGTGTGCCACTAGCACTGTATATAGTGGAGATGGTGTGCTGCTGACTTCGACTGAAGACGTCATTGGGCGGTGGAAGGAATACTTTGAGGACCTTCTCAATCCCACCAACACGTTCTCCAGTGAGGAGGCAGAGTCTGGGGACACGGGAATAGGCTTGTCCATTACTGAGGCCGAAGTTGCTAAGGTAGTTAAAAAGCTCCTTGGCGGCAGGGCTGCAGGGGTGGATGAGATCCGTCCCGAGTTCCTCAAGGCTCTGGATGTTGTGGGGCTGTCTTGGCTGACACGCCTTTTCAACATTGCGTGGACATCGGGGGTGGTGCCACTGGATTGGCAGACTGGGGTGGTGGTGCCTCTTTTTAAAAAGGGGGACCGGAGGGTGTGTTCCAACTACAGGGGAATCACACTCCTCAGCCTCCCTGGTAAGGTCTATGCAAGGGTACTGGAGAAGAGAGTCCGGCTTATAGTCGAACCTCGGATTCAGGAGGAGCAGTGCGGGTTCCGCCCTGGTCGTGGAACACTGGACCAACTCTTTACCCTCTCCAGGATTCTGGAGGGTTCATGGGAGTTTGCCCAACCAGTCCACATGTGCTTTGTGGATTTGGAGAAGGCATTCGACTGTGTTCCCCGGGGTATTCTGTGGGAGGTGCTTCGGGAGTACGGGGTACATGGCTCTTTGCTACGAGCCATTCAGGCCCTGTACAAACAAAGCAGGAGTTTGGTTCGCATGGCCGGCAGTAAGTCAGACTTGTTCCCAGTGAGAGTTGGACACCGTCAGGGCTGCCCTTTGTCAGCGATTCTATTCATAATTTTTATGGATAGAATTTCTAGGCGCAGTCAGGGGATGGAGGGTGTCCGGTTTGGTGACCTCAGGGTCACATCTCTGCTGTTTGCAGATGATGTGGTCCTATTGGGGACATCAGGCCGTGAACTTCAGCTTTCACTGGATCGGTTTGCAGCCAAGTGTGAAGCGGCTGGGATGAGGATCAGTACCTCCAAATCCGAGGCCATGGTTCTCACGCGGGAAAGGGTGGAGAGCCCTCTCTGGGTTGGGGATGAGCTCTTGCCTCAAGTGGAGGAGTTTAAGTATCTCGGGGTCTTGTTCACGAGTGATGGTACAAGGGAACGGGAGATTGACAGGCGGATTGGTGCTGGGTCAGCAGTGATGCGGGCTCTTTACCGGTCTGTTGTGGTAAAGAAAGAGCTGAGCCATAAGGCAAGGCTCTCGATTTACTGGTCGATCTACGTTCCCACCCTTACCTATGGTCATGAGCTTTGGGTAATGACCGAAAGAACAAGATTGCGAATACAAGCGGCCGAAATGAGTTTCCTCCGCAGGGTGGCTGGACTCTCCCTTAGAGATAGGGTGAGAAGTTCGGTCATCCGGGAGGGACTCGGCGTAGAGCCGCTGCTTCTTCACGTCGAGAGGAGCCAGTTGAGGTGGTTCGGGCATCTTGTTAGGATGCCTCCTGGACGCCTCCCTTGGGAGGTGTCACAGGCAAGTCCACCGGGGAGGAGACCCCGGGGAAGACCCAGGACACGCTGGCGTGACTATATTGCCCAGATGGCCTGGGAGCGCCTCGGAATCCCTCCCTGGGAGGTAGTGGAAGTGGCTGGGGAAAGGGAGGTCTGGGCTTCATTGCTCAGGATGCTGCCCCCGCGACCTGAACCCCGGAGAAGCGGAAGATGATGGATGGATGGATGGATGGATAATATATCAAGGATTGTTGAGGAGGAAGCATTCCTCAGGATCAGACTTAGGTCAGATCTCTTCATTTCCCTTTATGATATATGTAAATATATCATAATGGATATATGGAGTCTAATGGAGTAAACTGGAGGAGGAGCTGTCTGAACTTATTATATATATATGAGTCTGAGTATGAGAGACAGATGAAGGGAGAGATAAAGAATAATGAATATACAGTTTCATCTGAGCGCTCCAATTGGCTTTGGGTTTTCTAACCACAGTATCCATGGCGACACAGTTACTGTCATATAAACCTGGTGAAGTGTTGATGAAATTTGTTTAGGACACTTACGCACAGATATAAGAGCAATAACATCAACCTAGACTCAGTTTATATCACAATACCTACATTTAGAGTCGGTTATTCATTCAGCCTAACGATGTGTGGGGATACGTTGGTGGCTTTCCTCTCACATCGCTTATCATATATGTCCTCTATGGGTGGGAGGACAGCTGTGGTGATGTGTTGAGCAGTTTTGACCATCCTCTGCAGGGCCTTGCGTTAAGCAGACGGTGATGGCAGCTGGTCAAGATGCTCTCCACTGTGGAGAAGTTGAACAGGAGCCGTTGTGGCAGGTTGAGCTTTTTTAACCTTCTGAGGAAATTAAGGCGTTGTTGGCTTTTCCTGATGATGTGGGATGTGTTGAGCGACCAGGTGAGATCCTTGGATATGTAGACACCAAGAAACTAGAAGCTGTTCACCCTTTCCACCATCGCCCCCTCAATGCTCAGTGGTGCATGCTCTCTACTTCCCCTCCTGAAGTCAACAATCAGTTTTTTGGTTTTGCTGACGTTGAGGGAGAGGTTGTTGGCAACACACCACTCTGTGAGGAGCTTGACTTCCTCTCTGTACAGTCCTTCATCATTGTTGGTGATATTGCCTGTGATTGTGCTGTCATCCGCAAATTTAATGAAAGTATTGAAGCTATGTTTTGGAGTGCAGTCATAGGTGAACAGTGTGTAGAGCATTGGTGAGAGGACACAGCCTTGTGGACAACCTGTGCTGAGTGTGAGGGAGGGGGAGGTGTGTTCACCCATCCTAACACACTGGGGTCTGCAGGTGAGGAAGTCTATAATCCAGCTGCTGGTTATTCATTCAGCCTAATGAGAAAACGTAGAACAGACTCGGTTTATATCACAATACCTACATTTAGAGTCAGTTATTCATTCAGCCTAATGAGAAACTGTAGAACAGATTCAGTTTATATCACAATACCTACATTTAGAGTCGATTATTCATTCAGCCTAATGATAAACTGCAGAACTGACAGTAATGGATGAATTATATATTCAATATATATGTTTATTCTGCCATATATTTTAATTATTTACAGTGTGTTGTATCCCCCACAGAGAACAATACAGAGGTAGGAGAGCTCACAGTGCAGAAAGGAGGGTGTGGGTGATGTGGTTGGGGTGAGAGTCTCTCTCTGAGCTGAAGGGAACAGGATAATTAGATTAGCTACACAAAGATAACACTTCATCATTTAAACTAATGGGCTTCAGCGCTCTGCACTCATTCAATCAGTTACAAAGCAAGGCTAATGAGTTTAGAAATAGAAATAGAAGCACATTATTCACCACAATGCTGCACACTCAGCTCCACTGGCCCTGTAGGCGTGCTGACAAGCATTGTTCTGATACTCAACACTGAACTTTTCTTAATCCTGTGCTTTGTTTTGTCTCTTAGTTTTAGTAACTGTGTTAAAGTGCTCATATCTTTTCTGATATGAGTTAATCTAGTGTGTAAACATTGTTACAGTTTCAAACTGTACCGTTAGTAGTACATACAGTCCATATATGGGCATTTAGCTGGTTGTGGTTGTATAAAAATTTTTTTCACCTTATTTCATTCAGCAACAGCAGTTTAACCCCACCCATTCAGCTACAGCAGTTTAGTCCCACCCATTCATCCTACAGCAGTTTAGCCCCACCCATTCAGCTACAGCAGTTTAGCTCCACCATTCAGCCTACAGCAGCTCAGCTCCACCCATTCAGTTGCAGTTGTTTAGCTCCACCCATTCAGCTATAGCAGTTTAACTCCAGCCATTCAGCTGCAGTTGTTTAGCTCCGCCCATTCAGCCTAGAACAGTTTAGCCCCACCCATTCAGTCTACAGCAGTTAAGCTCTGCCCATTCTGATTGTTTCTGCCCAGACTTTAATCTATAATTTTTTTTTTCATTCCACAGTTTTTTGCCGACCCCTGCACCAGTGGCCCATGTCTCCATGGTAACTGTAGCCGGGATACGAATGGTGCTGGGTTCGTGTGCGAGTGCAATGACGGATACGGAGGGGTCAGGTGTGACCAGGCCATGACAACCTTTGACCTCCCTGAGTCCTGGGATCTGGCGGAAAGTCACGCCCCCGAGAGCGTCACTCCAGTCACTCCAGCAACAACCACTCAGCCGTCTCAGCCAATCACAGCCAACCCCACCACTCAGGCCCCTCCCACCCTGCAGCCATGGCAACCCAAACCCGGACAGAGAGTGGTGGAGGTCCAGTGGGACGAGCAGCAGGTGAGCATGGACAATGTCGGAATGTTTTCCTCTTTTGATAATTAATATCCGAGTCAGAGCGTGTGAGTGAAGAAGAGCGTCAGACAATTCCACTCCTCACTCACATCACTCCACTCCATCACTCCCTTCTTCTCCACACAGTTACATGAAGAAGGAACCTGAAAGATCTCAAAGCTCCTCTGAAAAGGCAGAGTGTCTTCTGGCTTGTTGGGCTGAATGGGCTCATTTACTAGTCAATATAGTCAATATATTGATTAGCCACACCGTGTGCTATTGTTCAGAAGCATGATGCCTACATACATTTAAGACATAAAATAAAGGTCAGAATGATGGATCATATGGAGCAGAGCTGGGATTCTCTGACGTGTGAGTGTGGAGTGGGAAACGGGAAACCTGGAGTGGAGTTGGAGTTTTGGGCGAGGAATGGATTCGTCTGCCACTCAATTCTATTTATACCTAGGGCCACAGAACAAGGTGAAACACTGCTGCTTTTTTAGTTCGTTTCCACGTTTTGTTATTTTATGTTATATGAATATATTAATATGTAAAAGGGGCATCCATCCTCCTCTGGTCCACACCGGATAGTAGAATTTTACAGATGGAATAATAGATAAAAATACAGAAAAAGGGAAAAGCAGGCTGTTATTGGACAGACATGTTTAGATTAAGCAGTGGTGACTATTAGAGGCCGATCAGAGCAACACTGAGAATCAGTCAGTGTTGGTGGTAAAAACTACAGAGAACCATGAAGGTCAACAACTGTTAGAGGCTGTAATGAAGATCTGTTGTGTGACAGCAAACTAGCAATAAAGAGCCCAGAGTCGGTCCTGGGACTCGGACATTCAGGACAAGTGTAAAAAAATGCCCTTAAAATGCCTCAGTTCTGGGACAGTCATGGGCTGGAGGTTAGGGAACCAGCCTCATGACCGGAAGGTCGCCGGTTTGATCCCCAGAGCCGACAGCACATGACTGAGGTGTCCTTCGGGCAAGTGTGCTCACTGCCCCCTAGTGTGTGTGCTCACTAGAGTGTATGTGGTGTTTCACTTCATGGATGAGTTAAATGCAGACATGTAATTTCCCCGTTGTGGGACTAATAAGGGTCACTTAATCAGTTCTGTAGAGATCTGACAGAACCTGTGTGTGTGTGTGTGTTCCAGATCACTGATGGTTCCGAGTGTGGGAGCTCTGCGGGTCCTGACTCCGCTGGGACGATGACAGTTTCCATGGAGGCTGCTGAGGAAACTGCTGTAAAGTAAGACCCTTTATTCTATCCAATAGTAAGCTCCTCCCACACAGCCCGATTGGTTGAAAAGTATTCCACCTGTGTTGACATATTTCATAACACTCTACCTGTATCACTCTGCTGACCACCGGTTGCTTAGCAACAACAGTGGTCACTTTACTCAAGTTGCTGACACCACGCTTTGCATAATTTTCAAGCATGAAAAATATTACTTATTTAATTGTGTTCTGGGCTTTTTCATTTTACTTTTTATATGTTCTCTACTTTACAAAATGGTTCTTAAGCAGTTAGCAGAACATTGGAATTGATGTCACAACCATGACCACTTTTACATAGGATCACATACTTGCACGTTTTAGCTTACACAGTTTATCAAATGATCATTGCAGCTTCCAAAGGATCCAAACATTGAAAAGGAGTGACTGAAGGTTTTTCCTCCACAGCCCAGATGATTTCACTCCCAACCTAACCGTCTAGCCTTAACCACTGCATGGTCCAACACAACTCTCCTCACTTTTGGTACCAGCTGCTACATTTTCCACTCAGTGTAGCTGGTTGTCATAGTGACGCCAGATGCCGTGATGTGACGGAGACAAGCTGTGGTCAGAAGAGGCTGATGGCAGCGAGACAAAAGACTACTGAACAAAACAGGAGAGTTTGGGGAAAAACTACATCTGAGCTCAGATGATGGCAGCGAGATGATTGTGGAACCTAAAGGTGATGCTAACCTGGTAGGTAACATTAGCATATGTGTTTAGGAAGAAGGGGACAATTCCCTCCGACTAATCAGCCGTCTGCAGCGTTCCTACTTCACTTTCCGTTATCAGCTGAGGTCACTCGGAACATTCGACTGATGGGATACCAAAAACACTACCAGATAGCAGGTGTGCTGAGTTGAATCGAGTCGGTATCGAGTGGTGGAAAAGCAGTTTTTGATCCACATTTCATCCCAGACTGCATTTTGAAAAAGGCACAATATAGGGCAGCCAATCAGAACAGAGCTCATTTACATACATCCGATCAAGAGAGGTTAGAAAATGGCCAAGTAAAAATGAGTTATGACATCTCTCTCCCTTTCGCTCTCTCTCTCTCTTTCTTTCTCTCTCTCTCTGTCTGTAGGTTGGTGGTTAATATTAGTGGTCCCGCTGTGTTATGGCGAGTTAAGGATGAAGGTTATTCACACTGCTCTGTAGACGACGGCACCATTGTTTGGTTCCAGCAGGCGGCCGACGGTCTGGTCATCCCTGACCAGTCACTTCCACTCGGACACAATTACTTCATCAGTAAGTATGTGTGTGTTTGTCCTGTTGAAGCTCAGCAGTAATGGAGACAGAGTTTGATGTCTCATGTCATCAGTTTCATTACTGATGCCCACAGTATGGCTGTGCTTGGAATAGTGCACTGTGAACCGTAAACTGCACCAGTGCATCCTGTACACTGTGTACTCCAGTATATAACACAAGCCGTGTGCCGAACTAGACAGGGTCGTGACTAGACCACCACCGAACTGAACCCATCAAACTGATCTCAAGACCTGCCCCATTTTCCTCAGCCCTCCAATCATTCCTGAGAAACTGTTGCTCGCTGCTTTTCAACATGTCCACTTGCATTTTGGTCGAGACCGAGGGACTGAGGGACCGAGAGCAGGGCGGATTCATCTGTGTGGTAAACCTGTGTGGCTTCCAAGCACACCTGTTTTCCTCCGTTTGCGAGTCATTTCATTTTTATTACAGTCATAGTTGGTAATAAAAGTCAGACTGAATAATAAACAGAAGCCTGAAAAGTCTCCACCTCAAGACCAGCAGAGGGCGCTGGTGTGGATTTGTGGACGGATGTGCAGCAGCATTTGGTAAAGTTTCTGTCATTTTGCTGTTATTAACGCAAAGAAGGGCTGAATCCAGCACTACTAAAACAACTAGGCAGTCACGTCAGTGCTTTCATCCTCCTGAAACAGCCATGATGCACTTTGGGATGCAGTATATCTTGGAGCTCTACTGGAAAGTTCACGGCAGAACGTCACCCGGGGATCTTTGGTGTTCTGGAGAACGTCAGTACGCAGCCGTATTAGTGCTATTCAAACACAGCCAAAGCTTTTCTCTCTCTAACTCTTCTTATTTGTTTGTAAGCTGTGCTGCGTGTTGGCGCCCCCTCTGCTCCGGAGGTGACTGTGCGTCTGCAGCTAACAGTGAAGGCCAGCAGCTGCATGGAACCTGGCAGTGGCTTCAGCGACCCACAATGCTCTGGCAGAGGGAGGTGCATCACCCAGCCATCTGCGGTAAGATAAAAAAGTCTCTCTCCTGCAGGTGAGGTTAAAGCAATAAATCAAGCTTCCACTCTCCCCAAATTAGTGGTTTTGAACCTGTGAGTCGCCCTCCAGTGGGCTATGGTGGTACTGCAAGGGGGCCATAATTAGGAAGGCCTTCATGAGTTGAATTTGGAGATTAAGAAGAGGGAAATGCTAACCTCTGCAGAGCTGTGGTCTGAAAGGAACCCGGTTTGACACATTCAGTTTGCATGCCTGTCAAATGGCCCTTTCATGTTAAAGTATGCAGTTATTGGCTACAATAAGTGATGAAACTAATCAATACTGTTTTTCCAGACCGAGTATGAGTGCATATTTTTAGTACACAGTGATGCTGAGTCCAACATGATACTGAGTAACCTACTCGCTGTTAGTGTAAATAAGTTTAATGTACTTAACAGTTAAATCCTTAAAATCTACCCAGTGTTTAATGAAGTGCATTAGCTCACTCTGCTACATTAGTGATCGAAAAGCGCTGCAGTAGTATAATGGTTGGGAGCAAGGAGGCAGACGCATATGCGGAGATAAGCGACTTTTACTATGGGCAAATCCAGGGTCATAGTCTAAAGGTTCATGTAGCCAACACGGATCGATCGGGGGGCAGACATGACCGACAAACCAGAATAACAATGTGAACAATACAAGCAGAACAAACAACAATGCAAACACCAATACAAAGATCAGCAAAGACAAAACGGCAAACACAGGGCTTAAATACAACAGGGCCAACAAGGGATCACAAGACACAGGTGGAAACACAGGTGGCAACAATCAGGGGTGGAGTCACTAAACAAGGGGGCAGGACTACAAACCAAAACACAACACAAACAGATGGACAGGACTGGGAGGGGCCAGTCATGACAAGTAGATAAAGTAGGTTTCATAGTTTTGATCCTTTGTCTGTCTCAATACTTTCCATGTTGTTGGAGTTGTTTGATTGCTGGTTGAGCTGTAACTGACCATCCTCTGAAGCCAAACGGACACTGCATGATGTTGTTCTTTGGTGATCTTGATCTTGTTCTTTGGTGACTCTCAGTGTATGTTTAAATAGACCATCGTGTTTAGACAAAGCGACGATTTATAGACTCCAACTGTACAAAATGCTCCATCTGACTGACCTGCTACAGGATAAGGAGCCTCTACAGACCGTTATCAATAAAGCTGATTCACTCAGAATAACTGAGTACTAAGCAAAAATGCTGAGACACAGAGCAGTGCTGGTAACACTCTGGTACGCTGGTAGCACTATTATACACAGTTCGGTCTCTCTACAGTCTGACTTACACAGGCAGTTTATAGAAAGATCACTGTTTTAATGTGCATACCTCGTAATTCTATTCAACTGAACAGAGGAAAGCTGCACAGAGAGACGTTGATAGCAAATTGACTTTTTCACCTCTATTTTGTTGGCCTACGTGTCTCCACCTGTGTTGGTGAAGTGGATATGATTGTGTGTGTATAAACGGTCTAAAATGTCTCAGTGTATCCTGGAGTCGTAACATTTAAAGTGAGCGACGGCTTTGTGTCCGACCGTGCTGGAGTCAATAACTCTTCTCTGAGTGATCAGATCCTCTGTCACTGAGTTTGTTCATTAGCGCAGCAGCTACACTCAGCTACCCTCACATGGCATCATGTTTTGTAGTAAATGAGCGGGTATCGGTATCGATGCATCCCTGGAGTCTGAAGTTGGTTTTTTTAGCTTTAACACTGGAGCTGTGAGGCTAATGTAACTAACAAGTAATAAAGGCTTATACCCACCAATGTCGCATCATGACTAAATCATTTACATTTTTGCTGAAGTATCACTTTAAAGGCTGTAAGATCTACAGTGTGTGATATAAGAAAAGCTGCAGAGGAGAGAATGGAGAGAGAGAGAGAGAGAGAGAGAGAAACTAATCTAAGAATAGAAAGAGCGAGAGAGAGGGAGAGAGAGAGAAACTAGTCTAAGAATAGAAAGAGAGCGAGAGAAAGAGAGAGAGAGAGAGAGAGAGAGAGAGAGAGAGAGAGAGAGAGAGAGAGAGAGCACTCATTAATCAAAGGCGGCTCTGCAAGAGTTTTCGGTTCAGTTCAGTGAAGCAGATTTAAATACAGTGTAACGCCGCAGAGCATGGAGGTGGATGCATACACTGAGATAAGCAACTTTTATTGAGGGCAATTCCAGGGTTGTGGTCATGACAGTCCAGGTTCAAAAACCCAACAAAGAGAGATTGGGATTCAGACATAACGAAAGAAACACTGAATCAAACAACACCAACAAACAATCAGAACATCTAACATCTAACATCAAACAAACAACAAACAACATCCCAAACAACAAAGACCAGCAAAGACAAGGGGCTTAAATACAACAAAGGGCTTAAATACAACAGGATGATGAAGGACAGGTGGAAAGAATCAGGGGTGGAGTCACGAAACAAGGGGCCAGACTAGACGAAAAAACAAAAGCAGTTGACTAGACCAAAACACAACACGAACACATGGAGAGGACTGGGAGGGGCCAATCGTGACATACAGCTGACATTAATATCACAGGAACAAACATCTCAGAAGAGCATTTGTGTTTTATAACTATTATATAATATTTGTAATTTTACAAATAAAACATTCATAAATATATATTAAAATTCATTAAAGATTGAGATGATCAAAGAACATTATTTTGTAGTAACAACAGTTAATACAGTTACAGTCTCATATATGCGATATATCTAATTATGTGATGTGCATGATAAATTAAACATTTAATGGTGCTGAATGTGTTATTTACAGTAAGAGTCTTGTGTGTTTGTGTGTGTTGTAGAGCACGTTTTATTGTCAGTGTGACGATGGATTTTCTGGAATTTTCTGTGAGGAATTTGATGCGTGCCACACAAAGCCGTGTGAGAATAATGGAACCTGCACTGACCTGAGACAGGGAGACGAGGGACGCAACTACACCTGTATCTGCCCACCAGGTGAGCATATGTGTGTGTATATGTGGTGCCCATAAACAATTCAGGGACACCTCACCTTCATATTGTGTCATAACATGTGTATTAGCACTGAATAACATTTATATTGATGAACATTATGCTGGAAATTCCAACTTACCTAAAGCTGTTTTAGGAGGTAAATGACAAACTAAAGTGATGGATGTTTGTTCCTCTTATAGAAGAATAGAGAGAGAGAGAGAGATAGAGAGAGTGAGAGAGTGGGAGAATTGGGAGAATAGAGAGAGAGAGAGAGAGAGAAAGAGAAAGAGAAGGGGAGAGTGGGAGAATAGAGAGAGAGATGGGGGGAGAGTGGGAGAATAGAGAGAGAAAGAGGGAGGTGGGAGAATAGAGAGAGAGAGAAAGAGTGGGGGGGTGGGAGAACAGAGAGAAAGAGTGGGAGGGAGAGAGAGAGAAAGAGAGAGAGAGAGAGTGGGAGAGTGGGAGAATAGAGAGAGGGGGGGAGTCTGAGAATAGAGAGAGAGTGGGAGAGTGGGGGAGTGGGAGAATAGAGAGAGGGGGGGAGTGTCTGAATAGAGAGAGAGAGTGGGGGAGAGAGACACAGAGAGAAGAGGAGAGTGGGAGAATAGAGAGAGAGAGGGGGAGAGTGGGAGAATAAAGAGAGGGAGAGAGAGAGACAGACAGAGAGAAGGGGAGAGTGGGAGAATAGAGAGAGAGGGGGTGGGAGAATAGAGAGAGAGAGAGAGAGAGAGGGAGAGTGTGAGAGTGGGAGAATTAGGAGAATAGAGAGAGAGAGGGGGAGAGAGGGAGAGAGAGAAGGGGAGAATAGAGAGAGAGAGAGGGGGGAATGTGAGAGTGGGAGAATTGGGAGAATACAGAGAGAGAGAGGGGGGGTGTGAGAATGGGAGAATTGGGAGAATAGAGAGAGAGAGGGGGGAGAGTGTGACAGTGGGAGAATTGGGAGAATAGAGAGAGAGAGGGGGGAGAGTGTGACAGTGGGAGAATTGGGAGAAGAGAGAGAGAGAGGGAGAGAGAGAGAAGGGGAGTGTGAGAATAGAGAAAGAGAGGGGGGGTGTGAGAATAGAGAGAGAGAGGGAGAGAGAGAGAGGGAGAATAGAGAGAGGGGGTGTGAGAATAGAGTGTGGGAGAATTGGGAGAAGAGAGAGAGAGAGAGATAGAGAGAGGAGGAGAGTGGGAGAATTGTGAGAATAGAGAGAGAGAGAGAAGGGGAGAGGGAGAATAGAGAGGGGGGAGTGGGAGAATAGAGAGAGAGAGGGAGAGGGGGGAGAGTGTGACAGTGGGAGAATTGGGAGAAGAGAGAGAGAGAGAGAGAGAGAGAGAGGGAGAGAGAGAGAGAAGGGGAGAATAGAGAGAGAGGGGGGAGTGTGAGAAAAGAGGGGGGGAGGAGTGTGAGAATAGAGAGAGAGAGAGGGAGAGAGAGGGGGGAGAGTGACTGAATAGAGAGAGAGAGTGGGTGAATTGGGAGAATAGAGAGGGGGGGTGTGAGAATAGAGAGAGAGAGTGGGAGAGAGAGAGAGACAGAGAGAAGGGGAGAGTGGGACAATAGAGAGAGAGAGTGGGAGAATTGGGAGAATAGAGAGAGGGGGGTGTGAGAATAGAGAGAGTGGGAGAGAGAGAGAGACAGAGAGAAGGGGAGAGTGGGAGAATAGAGAGAGGGGGGGGAGTTTGGAGAATAGAGAGGGGGGGGTGGGAGAATAGAGAGAGAGAGAGAGAGACGGGGAGAGTGTGAGAGTGGGAGAATTAGGAGAATAGAGGAAGAGAGAGAGAGGGGGAGAGAGGGAGAGAGAGAAGGGGAGAATAGAGAGAGAGGGGGGGAGTGTGAGAGTGGGAGAATTGGGAGAAGAGAGAGAGAGAAGGGGAGTGTGAGAATAGAGAGTGGGAGAATTGGGAGAATAGAGAGAGAGAGGGAGAGATAGAGAGAGAGAAAGAGAGAGAGAGGAGGAGAGTGTGAGAATAGAGAGTGGGAGAATTGGGAGAATAGAGAGAGAGGGGGGGTGGGAGAATACAGAGAGAGAGAGAGGGAGAGTGTGAGAGTGGGAGAATTAGGAGAATAGAGAAAGAGAGAGAGAGGGGGAGAGAGAAGGGGAGAATAGAGAGAGGGGGGGAGTGTGAGAGTGGGAGAATTGGGAGAATAGAGAGAGAGCGAACAAGAGAGAGGGGGGGTGTGGGAGAATAGAGGGGGGGAGTGGGAGAATAGAGAGAGAGAGGGAGAGAGAGAGAGGGGGGAGAGTGTGACAGTGGGAGAATTGGGATAAGAGAGGGAGAGAGAGAGAAGGGGAGTGTGAGTATAGAGAGTGGGAGAATTGGGAGGAGAGAGAGAGAGAGAGAGAGAGGAGGAGGAGAGTGTGAGAAGTGAGAATAGAGTGGGAGAATTGGGAGAATAGAGAGAGAGAGAGAGAGGGAGAGAGAGAGGAGGAGAGTGAGAGAATAGAGAGTGGGAGAGTGGGAGAATTGGGAGAATAGAGAGAGAGAGAAGGGGAGAGTGGGAGAATAGAGAGGGGGGGTGTGAGAATAGAGAGAGAGAGAGGGAGAGAGGGGGGGAGAGTGTGACAGTGGGAGAATTGGGAGAAGAGAGAGAGAGAGAGAGAGAGAGAGAGAGAGAGAAGGGGAGAATAGAGAGAGAGGGGGGGAGTGTGAGAATAGAGAGAGAGAGTGGGAGAATTGGGAGAATAGAGAGAGGGGGGATGTGAGAATAGAGAGAGAGAGTGGGAGAGAGAGAGAGAGACAGAGAGAAGGGGAGAGTGGGAGAATAGAGAGAGGGGGGGGGGAGAGTTGGGAGAATAGAGAGAGGGGGGGTGGGAGAATAGAGAGAGAGAGGGAGGGAGAGAGAGGGGGAGAGTGTGAGAGTGGGAGAATTAGGAGAATAGGGAAAGAGAGAGAGGGGGAGAGAGGGAGAGAGAGAAGGGGAGAATAGAGAGAGAGGGGGGGAGTGTGAGAGTGGGAGAATTGGGAGAAGAGAGAGAGAGAAGGGGAGTGTGAGAATAGAGAGTGGGAGAATTGGGAGAATAGAGAGAGAGAGGGAGAGATAGAGAGAGAGAAAGAGAGAGAGAGGAGGAGAGTGTGAGAATAGAGAGTGGGAGAATTGGGAGAATAGAGAGAGAGGGGGGGTGGGAGAATACAGAGAGAGAGAGAGGGAGAGTGTGAGAGTGGGAGAATTAGGAGAATAGAGAAAGAGAGAGAGAGGGGGAGAGAGAAGGGGAGAATAGAGAGAGGGGGGAGTGTGAGAGTGGGAGAATTGGGAGAATAGAGAGAGAGCGAACAAGAGAGAGGGGGGGTGTGGGAGAATAGAGGGGGGGAGTGGGAGAATAGAGAGAGAGAGGGAGAGAGAGAGAGGGGGGAGAGTGTGACAGTGGGAGAATTGGGATAAGAGAGGGAGAGAGAGAGAAGGGGAGTGTGAGAATAGAGAGTGGGAGAATTGGGAGACTAGAGAGAGAGAGAGACAGAGAGAGAGAGAGAGAGAGAGAGAGGAGGAGAGTGTGAGAATAGAGAGTGGGAGAATTGGGAGAATAGAGAGATCCATGTATGTCGGTAATAAATGTGGAGTAAAAATTGGCAATAAAACGACGGAGGTCTTCACTCAGGGGCGTGGTGTCCGGCAGGGCTGCAGCTTGTCTCCTACTCTCTTTAATATCTATATCAATGATCTAGTGGTGTTACTGGAGCAATCTGCAAATCCCGGCCTGACACTAAACGACACGGAAGTTAAATTCTTCCTCTACGCAGATGACCTGGTGCTGCTGTCGCCCACAGAAAAGGGGCTTCAGCAGCATCTGGACCTACTAGAGAAGTACTGTCAGACCTGGGCCCTGACAGTAAACCCTGATAAATCTAAGATCATGATCTTCCAAAAGAAAGCCAGATCTCAGGAAAGCAGACATGTTTTTTATCTAGGAGACACCGCCCTAGACCACACCCTCTCCTATAATTACCTGGGGCTCAGAATCAGCGCCTCAGGAGGCTTCGGTCTGGCAGTGGATGCACTGTAAGAGAAGGCCTGCAGAGCCCTCTACTCAATTAAACACAAATTCAACAAGATTGACATCCCAATTCCAATCTGGCTGAAAATCTTTGAAAGTATAATCCTGCCCATTGCGCTGTACGGTAGTGAAGTATGGGGTCCACTCAGTTGTCATGACTACACTAGATGGGACAAGCATCCCATTGAAGCCCTGCATGCAGAATTCTGCAGATTAATTTTACGTGTCCAAAGAAATACCCCAACTAATGCATGCAGAGCTGAATTAGGCAGATTCCCATTAATCATTAATATCAAAAAAAGAGCTCTCAAATTCTGGATGCACCTAAAATCAAGTCCCACAACAAGCCTACAGTTCCAGGCCCTCCAGTCCCAAGAGCTGAACCCTGAAAAGAGTCCCCTGTGTCAGCTGGTCCAGAGACTGACCAAGACACTGACCCCTAATAACCCCAACTCTCTGACCAGCCCTGCTTCCCAAACACCAATCAGAATAACCCAAATTATTAAACACAGCAAAAACACTTATCTGGAACATTGGAGAACCCAAACTCATTCCCAAAACAGACTGACCTGTTTTCTGACCCTAAAACACGAATACGCCCTGGCCAAGTATCTCCTCACTGTCCGAGATACGAAGCAGAGACAGATCCTCACCAAATACAGACTGAGTGACCACAGCCTGGCCGTCGAGAGAGGCCGCTTTAAACACTCCTGGATCCCGAGAGAGGACAGAGTGTGTGGTCACTGCAGGACAGGTGAGGTTGAGACAGAGGTGCACTTCCTTCTACACTGCCCCAAATATGAACATATAAGAAATAAATACTTCAGTCAGTTTGAAGAAGAAGAGAGCGGCTTCAGAGCGCTGACCGACAGCCAGAAACTGACCATTACACTCGGAGAGGGTCCATCAGCCCCCACTGCAGCCAGATACGTACACGAGTGTCACACACTCCGGGACAGTGAGTGAAACACCAACCCCCCCCAACACACACACACACACTTTGTATATATTATCTGTATGTAAGTTCTTCTTGCTTTGTTTGTTTGATACTGTATATTTAATAATTATATTATTTTATTAATTAACACTTCTATATGTATATTTTCTTTTATATATATATATATATATATATATATATATATATGTATATATAATTTAAAAAGAATATATATATATACATGTATACATTTAACACTTAATATTTAATTAATTAACATATATATATATATATATATATATATATATATATATTTAATGTATATTTTCAATGTTTATTTATAGTATGAACGCTTTGACAATACAAATGTGTGAGTGGGAGGGGGGAGTGGGAGAATAGAGAGAGAGAGAGAGAGGGAGAGAGAGAGAGAGAGAGAGAGAGAGAGAGAGAGAGAGAGAGAGAGAAAGGGAGAATAGAGAGGGGGGGTGTGAGAATAGAGAGGGGGGAGGGTGAGAATAGAGAGAGAGAGAGGGAGAGAGAGATAGAGAGATAGGGAGAATAGAGAGGGGGGGTGTGAGAATAGAGAGTGGGAGAATTGGGAGAAGACAGAGAGAGAGAGAGGAGGAGAGTGTGAGAATAGAGAGTGGGAGAGTTGCAGAATTGGGAGAATAGAGAGAGAGAGAGAGAGAGGGAGAGAGAGAGAAGGTGAGAGTGGGAGAATAGAGAGATAGAGAGAGGGGGAGAGTGGGAGAATAGAGAGAGAGAGGGGGGAGAGTGGGAGAATAGAGAGAGAGAGAGAGAGAGAGAGAGAGAGAGAGAGAGAGAGAGAGAGAGAGAGAGAGAGAGAGAGAGAGAGAGAGAGAGAGAGAGAGAGAGAGAAGGGGAGAATAGAGAGAGAGGGGGGGAGTGTGAGAATAGAGAGAGGGGGGATTGTGAGAATAGAGAGAGAGAGGGAGAAAGAAAGAGAGAGAGAGAGGGAGAATAGAGGGGGGGGTGAGAATAGAGAGTGGGAGAATTGGGAGAAGACAGAGAGAGAGAGAGGAGGAGAGTGTGAGAATAGAGAGTGGGAGAGTTGCAGAATTGGGAGAATAGAGAGAGAGAGAGAGAGAGAGAGAGAGAGAGAGAGAGAGAGAGAGAGAGGGAGAGAGAGAGAGAGGGAGAGAGAGAGAAGGTGAGAGTGGGAGAATAGAGAGATAGAGAGAGGGGGAGAGTGGGAGAATAGAGAGAGAGAGAGGGGGGAGAGTGGGAGAATAGAGAGAGAGAGAGAGAGAGAGAGAGAAGGGGAGAATAGAGAGAGAGGAGGGGAGTGTGAGAATAGAGAGAGGGGGGGACTGTGAGAATAGAGAGAGGGGGGGATTGTGAGAATAGAGAGAGAGAGAGGGAGAGAGAAAGAGAGAGAGAGAGGGAGAATAGAGGGGGGGTGTGAGAATAGAGAGTGGGAGAATTGGGAGAAGACAGAGAGAGAGAGAGAGAGAGAGAGGAGGAGAGTGGGAGAATAGTGAGGGGGGTGGCAGCGTAGAGAGAAAGAAAAAGAGAGAGAGTGGGAGAGTGGGAGAACAGAGAAAGAGGGGGGGAGCGTGACAATAGAGAGAAAGAGTGGGAGAATTGGGAGAATAAAGAGAGAGAGAGAAAGAGAGAGGGAGGAGTGGGAGAATAGAGAGAGAGTGTGGGAGAGTGGGAGAATTGGGAGAATAGAGAGAGAGGGAGAGTGTGAGAATAGAGAGAGAGAGTGGAAGAATAGGGGGGAATAGAGAGGGAGAGTGGGAGAGAGAGAGAGAGAGGGAGTGGGAGAGTGGGAGAATTGGGAGAATAGAGAGAGAGAGAGAGAGAGAGAGAGAGAGAAAGAATAGAGAGAGAGAGTGGGAGAATAGAGAGAGAAACTGTGGGAGAATAGAGAGAGAAAGAGAGAGAGAGTGTGAGAGTGGGAGAATAGAGAGAGGGGGGGAGTATGAGAATAGAGAGTGAGTGAGAGAGAGAGACAGAGAGAGAGAGAGAAAGAGAGAGGGGGGGTGGGAGAATAGAGAGAGAGAGCAAGAGGGGGGGAGAGTGGGAGAATAGAGAGGGGGGAGTGGGAGAATAGAGAGAGAGAGGGAGAGAGAGAGAGGGGGGAGAGTGTGACAGTGGGAGAATTGGGAGAAGAGAGAGAGAGAGAGAGGGAGAGAGAGAGAAGGGGAGTGTGAGAATAGAGAAAGAGAGGGGGGGTGTGAGAATAGAGAGAGAGAGGGAGAGAGAGAGAGAGAGAGAGAGGGAGAATAGAGAGAGAGGGGTGTGAGAATAGAGAGTGGGAGAATTGGGAGAAGAGAGAGAGAGAGAGGAGGAGAGTGTGAGAATAGAGAGTGGGAGATTTGGGAGAATAGAGAGAGAGAGGGAGAGAGAGGGGGAGAGTGTGACAGTGGGAGTATTGGGAGAAGTGTGAGAGAGAGAGAGGGGGGGGAGAGTGTGAGAATAGAGAGTGGGAGAGTGGGAGAATTGGGAGAGAGAGGGAGAGAGGGGGGGAGAGTGTGACAGTGGGAGAATTGGGAGAAGAGAGAGAGAGAGATAGAGAGAGAGAGAGAGAGAGAGAGGGAGAGAGAGAAGGGGAGAAAAGAGAGAGAGGGGGGGAGTGTGAGAATAGAGAGGGGGGGTGAGAATAGAGAGAGAGAGAGGGAGAGAGGGGGGGGTGTCTGAATAGAGACAGAGAGTGGGAGAATAGAGAGAGGGGGGGTGTGAGAATAGAGAGAGAGAGAGTGGGAGAGAGAGAGACAGAGAGAAGGGGAGAGTGGGAGAATAGAGAGCGAGAGGGGGAGAGTGGGAGAATAGAGAGAGGGAGGGGGAGAGTGGGAGAATAGAGAGAGGGAGGGGGAGAGTTGGGAGAATAGAGAGAGAGGGGGGGGTGGGAGAATACAGAGAGAGAGAGAAAGAGAGAGTGTGAGAGTGGGAGAATTGGGAGAAGAGAGAGAGAGATAGAGAGAGAGAGGGAGAGAGAGAAGGGGAGAATAGAGAGAGAGAGGGGGGGGTGTGAGAATAGAGAGGGGGGGTGAGAATAGAGAGAGAGAGAGAGGGAGAGAGGGGGGGAGTGTCTGAATAGAGAGAGAGAGTGGGAGAATTGGGAGAATAGAGAGAGGGGGGGTGTGAGAATAGAGAGAGAGAGTGGGAGAGAGAGAGACAGAGAGGGAGGGGGGGGGGGAGTGTCTGAATAGAGAGAGAGAGTGGGAGAATTGGGAGAATAGAGAGAGGGGGGTGTGAGAATAGAGAGAGAGAGTGGGAGAGAGAGAGAGAGACAGAGAGAAGGGGAGAGTGGGAGAATAGAGAGAGAGAGTGGAAGAATAGGGGGGAATAGAGAGGGAGAGTGGGAGAGAGAGAGAGAGAGGGAGTGGGAGAGTGGGAGAATTGGGAGAATAGAGAGAGAGAGAGAGAGAGAGAGAGAGAAAGAATAGAGAGAGAGAGTGGGAGAATAGAGAGAGAAACTGTGGGAGAATAGAGAGAGAAAGAGAGAGAGAGTGTGAGAGTGGGAGAATAGAGAGAGGGGGGGAGTATGAGAATAGAGAGTGAGTGAGAGAGAGAGACAGAGAGAGAGAGAGAAAGAGAGAGGGGGGGTGGGAGAATAGAGAGAGAGAGCAAGAGGGGGGGAGAGTGGGAGAATAGAGAGGGGGGAGTGGGAGAATAGAGAGAGAGAGGGAGAGAGAGAGAGGGGGGAGAGTGTGACAGTGGGAGAATTGGGAGAAGAGAGAGAGAGAGAGAGGGAGAGAGAGAGAAGGGGAGTGTGAGAATAGAGAAAGAGAGGGGGGGGGTGAGAATAGAGAGAGAGAGGAGAGAGAGAGAGAGAGAGAGGGAGAATAGAGAGAGAGGGGTGTGAGAATAGAGAGTGGGAGAATTGGGAGAAGAGAGAGAGAGAGAGGAGGAGAGTGTGAGAATAGAGAGTGGGAGATTTGGGAGAATAGAGAGAGAGAGGGAGAGAGAGGGGGAGAGTGTGACAGTGGGAGTATTGGGAGAAGTGTGAGAGAGAGAGGGGGGGGGGAGAGTGTGAGAATAGAGAGTGGGAGAGTGGGAGAATTGGGAGAGAGAGGGAGAGAGGGGGGGGAGAGTGTGACAGTGGGAGAATTGGGAGAAGAGAGAGAGAGAGATAGAGAGAGAGAGAGAGAGAGGGAGAGAGAGAAGGGGAGAAAAGAGAGAGAGGGGGGGAGTGTGAGAATAGAGAGGGGGGGTGAGAATAGAGAGAGAGAGAGGGAGAGAGGGGGGGGTGTCTGAATAGAGACAGAGAGTGGGAGAATAGAGAGAGGGGGGGTGTGAGAATAGAGAGAGAGAGAGTGGGAGAGAGAGAGACAGAGAGAAGGGGAGAGTGGGAGAATAGAGAGCGAGAGGGGGAGAGTGGGAGAATAGAGAGAGGGAGGGGGAGAGTGGGAGAATAGAGAGAGGGAGGGGGAGAGTTGGGAGAATAGAGAGAGAGGGGGGGTGGGAGAATACAGAGAGAGAGAGAAAGAGAGAGTATGAGAGTGGGGGGAGTGTGAGAATAGAGAAAGAGAGGGGGGGTGTGAGAATAGAGAGAGAGAGGGAGAGAGAGAGAGAGAGAGAGAGAGGGAGAATAGAGAGAGAGGGGTGTGAGAATAGAGAGTGGGAGAATTGGGAGAAGAGAGAGAGGAGGAGAGTGTGAGAATAGAGAGTGGGAGATTTGGGAGAATAGAGAGAGAGAGGGAGAGAGGGGGGGAGAGTGTGACAGTGGGAGTATTGGGAGAAGTGTGAGAGAGAGAGAGGGGGGGGAGAGTGTGAGAATAGAGAGTGGGAGAGTGGGAGAATTGGGAGAGAGAGGGAGAGAGGGGGGGAGAGTGTGACAGTGGGAGAATTGGGAGAAGAGAGAGAGAGGGAGAGAGAGAAGGGGAGAATAGAGAGAGAGGGGGGGAGTGTGAGAATAGAGAGGGGGGGTGAGAATAGAGAGAGAGAGAGGGAGAGAGGGGGGGGTGTCTGAATAGAGACAGAGAGTGGGAGAATAGAGAGAGGGGGGGTGTGAGAATAGAGAGAGAGAGTGGGAGAGAGAGAGACAGAGAGAAGGGGAGAGTGGGAGAATAGAGAGCGAGAGGGGGAGAGTGGGAGAATAGAGAGAGGGAGGGGGAGAGTTGGGAGAATAGAGAGAGAGGGGGGGGTGGGAGAATACAGAGAGAGAGAGAAAGAGAGAGTGTGAGAGTGGGAGAATTGGGAGAAGAGAGAGAGAGATAGAGAGAGAGAGGGAGAGAGAGAAGGGGAGAATAGAGAGAGAGAGGGGGGGGTGTGAGAATAGAGAGGGGGGGTGAGAATAGAGAGAGAGAGAGAGGGAGAGGGGGGGAGTGTCTGAATAGAGAGAGAGAGTGGGAGAATTGGGAGAATAGAGAGAGGGGGGGTGTGAGAATAGAGAGAGAGAGTGGGAGAGAGAGAGACAGAGAGGGAGGGGGGGGGGAGTGTCTGAATAGAGAGAGAGAGTGGGAGAATTGGGAGAATAGAGAGAGGGGGGTGTGAGAATAGAGAGAGAGAGGGGAAGAGTTGGGAGAATAGAGAGAGAGAGGGGGTGGGAGAATACAGAGAGAGAGGGAGAGTGTGAGAGTGTGAGAATTAGGAGAATAGAGAAAGAGAGAGAGAGGGTTAGAGAGAAGGGGAGAATAGAGAGGGGGGAGTGTGAGAGTGGGAGAATTGGGAGAATAGAGAGAGAGAGAGCAAGAGAGAGGGGGGGTGTGGGAGAATAGAGGGGGGGAGTGGGAGAATAGAGAGAGAGAGGGAGAGAGAGGGGGGAGAGTGTGACAGTGGGAGAATTGGGAGAAGAGGGGGAGAGAGAGAGAAGGGGAGTGTGAGAATAGAGAGTGGGAGCATTGGGAGAATAGAGAGAGAGAGAGAGAGAGAGAGAGAGAGAGAGAGGAGGAGGAGAGTGTGAGAATAGAGAGTGGGAGAACTGGGAGAATAGAGAGAGAGAGAGAGAGAGAGGAGGAGAGTGTGAGAATAGAGAGTGGGAGAATTGGGAGAATAGAGAGAGGGGGGGGGAGTGTGACAGTGGGAGAATTGGGAGAAGAGAGAGAGAGAGAGAGAGAGAGAGAGAGAGAGAGAGAGAGAGAGAGAGAGAGAGAGAGAGAGAGAGAGATCGAGAGGGAGAGAGAGAGAAGGGGAGAATAGAGAGGGGGGTGTGAGAATAGAGAGGGGGGAGTGTGAGAATAGAGAGAGAGAGAGAGAGGGAGTGTGAGAGTGGGAGAATTGGGAGAATAGAGAGAGAGAGAGAGAGAGAGAGAGAGAGAGAGAGAGGGAGGAAGAATAGAGAGAGAGAGAGTGGGAGAATAGAGAGAGAAACTGTGGGAGAATTGGGAGAATAGAGAGGGAGAGTGGGAGAATAGAGAGAGGGGGGGTGTGAGAATAGAGAGTGATAGAGAGAGAGAGAGAGAGAGAGAGAGAGAGAGAGAAAGAGAGAGGGGGAGTGGGAGAATAGAGAGAGTGTGTGAGAGAGTGGGAGAATTGGGAGAATAGAGAGAGAGAGAGAGAAGGGGAGAGTGGAGAATAGAGAGGGAGAGTGTGAGAATAGAGAGAGAGAGAGAGAGAGAGAGAGTGGGAGAATTGGGAGAATAGAGAGGGAGAGTGGGAGAATAGAGAGAGAGAGAGTGTGAGAGTGGGAGAATTGGGAGAATAGAGAGGGAGAGTGGGAGAATAGAGAGAGAGAGAGTGTGAGAGTGGGAGAATTGGGAGAATAGAGAGAGAGAGAGAGAGAGAGAGAGAGAGAGAGAGAGGAAGAATAGAGAGAGAGAGAGTGGGAGAATAGAGAGAGAAACTGTGGGAGAATAGAGAGAGAAAGAGAGAGAGAGAGTGGGTGAGTGGGAGAATAGAGAGAGGGGGGGTGTGAGAATAGAGAGTGAGAGAGTGAGAGAGAGGGAGTGTGAGAGTGGGAGAATTGGGAGAATAGAGAGAGAGAGAGAGAGGAAGAACAGAGAGAGAGAGTGGGAGAATAGAGAGAGAAACTGTGGGAGAATAGAGAGAGAAAGAGAGAGAGAGTGGGAGAGTGGGAGAATAGAGAGGGGGGGGTGTGAGAATAGAGAGTGAGAGAGTGAGAGAGAGAGAGAGATACACAGAGAGAGAGAAAGAGAGAGAGAGGCAAAGAGAGAGAGAGGAAGAGAGAAGTCATGTTTAATATGAGCTCCTAAAATTTTTATGTTTTTATTTTAAAATGAGTTAAATTACAGAAAACAAACAAAATATAAACAGATTATCAAGAGTAAACGTGATTTTGAACTGAACACTGTAAACACAGTTAGAAGAACAAATAAAATAAATAACAAAGGGAGACTAGCTAGGAGAGCAGCCTTAGCCGTTAGCACAGGAGGCAAACACACCAGGACCAGGACCAGGAAGAAAAGGAAAAATAAAGGAAACCCAGGCAGGGAGGATATGAGATAGGAGATAAGCTGAACAATAGCTTACTGGAATAAACAACAAACCTACTGGAATAAACTTTAAAAGAAGTTTTAAGGAAGAGCAGAGGAAAGAGATGGGAACAAAACAGATAACATTAGACAGCAAGAGTAGAGTGACGACCAGATTCTGAGCAGCCCAGAACTCTGCCTCACATTTACAGGTAAGATTTGTTTTTAAGAGCCCCAGAAACACTTGGACAGTAGAGCTTAATGCCATAGCAGGGAAATACAGAGGAAACGAAAAAGGAAAACTGACCAGACTCTGCTAAACACGCTAAGTTTACTGAGTCTGCTAATCTGACAGTTACTGTAAGCATCCTATTGGTCGGCAGAGCTGCTGGCATTTTTCAAAACACCCTATCACAATGGCAGCAGCACCCCCCCCCCCTCCCCGTGCATTTGAGTTCCCCATAGAGATCCGCTCTGAGAGCAGCAGACAGCAGCACAGACAGAAAACCCAGAGAGAGAAGCCCGAGACTATGTTTAAAGACTGTAGTGTACTCAAAGGGAAGAGAACCACCACCAACCTGCTCTTTTACACTTAGCGCAGTACAGCATGGCATTCAGCCATACATAAATACCTGACGCACACCACAAAACGAGGGATCTGCAAAGGGCGTCAAATATATATTTTTGAGGAAGCTGAAAAAGACTCTGAAAATCGGCTTCTGACAGTGAATTTATACCAAAACGGTACAGTAATGGTCCAGGGCAGCGAGGAGGCACTGCTGAAGTTTGAAGGGGCCTTTCCCCGCCTCACAGCTCTAGCTGAATGTGAAAGCGCAGAAGCCCACAGTCCAGCCCCCACGCCTCAACCACTACAACCTGAGAGAGAAACAGAGCCCCCCACCATCCCACTGTCACTGCAGAACACAGCGCCCCCTCAGCCTCATTGCCCCTCCCTCGAGCCCACGCCTCCACTCCACTGTAGCTGAGATCAGGAACAGCCTCTCCCTGCTGAAAGTGGAGCTGGTGGAACTGAGGGAGCACATCCACACCCACATCAGCACCAGCATAGACATGAGCCTCCTCAGAGACCAGCTCAGCCTGACTACAAACCAGCTACAGGAGCTGAAGGGAGACATAGAAAACCTGCTCTTCCCGGGTCAAACAACATCGAAAATATGGTGCCCAAAAATAAGAGATGCCCACAGAATAATCTCTGACCCCAACCTCGGCACTCCCAAATACATCATAATCCACACTGGCACCAATGACCTCAGACTAGAGCAAGAGAGAGTCGGAGGACTGGTGTGCAGAGTAGCAGACAGAGCTGCTGAATCATTTCCTAACGCCAAAATTATCGTCTCTACCCTGCTGCCCCGCAAGGACTTCCACCCTGCCACCATCCAGAGGGTCATGTGCACCTAAACAAGCACATGATAAAGGAATTTGCCAGAACACTTAAAGATGTTGCACAAGGCAGACATTCATACTCAGTACTGGAACAACCTGAAAAAGAAAGACTATGAACAATTAGCAATTCTTTTGCATGCAAAGTACAATGACTAAAGTCCACTAAAGTTCCCAAGAGCTGGGTTCCCTAGTGAAAGGAGTTTCCCTTGACCATCCTGCCAGTCCTCCCGTTCCACTCTGGCCATTACCTCTGGACAGTCCACCATTTCACTCCGGCAGTCCTCCACAGGTACTGTATTCAGATATTCTAGGACTGCAACAGACAGGTCAGACCTCAAATGGTCTAGTACCTGTGAAGCCAGGCGCACTGACCTGAGACCAACCATGTCTCCAAACAGTCTCGCTGTGATCCGCGCTATACCCCTCCTCACATGGCGAAGTTTACTGATTCCAGCTTCCAAGAAACTGACCCACAGTGCACCAGAGACCTGAGACAGTGTCGGGAAAATAGAGTTGAAAAACAAAGGTTCCTTGAAGATCCACTTTGATGGAACTGTGGAGCTCTCCCTTGAAAAAGAAAAAAGCTGCCAGGCCTCCACAGCTGCTAAGTAAAAAAGAGTCAAACCTCCCAAGTCCACTGTTCCCAGCGAAAGGGAAAACAGGTGTCTGTCCAAGCCCATGTGACCAGCAAACTGTAGGAGGGCACAGGCCAGGTCCATCCATGACGCTGGTGATACAGCAGCCGCTGCACTACCTGTAAGTGCAAGACAGCGACTCTGGAGTGGATATCCATCAGCCCTTGACCACCCTCCTGCACAGGAAGATACAACACTGCATATCTTAACCAGTGCTGACCACTCCAAAAAAGATCCACCATCGCCCTCTGAATGGCATTAATCAGGTCTCCAGGTGGGTTTAGTACAGTGAACTTATGCCACAACGTTGATGCTATAAGGTTGTTGGCGACAAGAACTCGCCCCCTATATGATAACCGGGGTAGCAACCATGACCATTTAAGCACTTTCTCCATCAGCCCCTCCCAATTCTTAGCCTTAACTTCCTCAGTTCCTAACCAGACCCCTAAAACCTTCAACCCCTTCCTACCCCTCTGTACACCACCTGGAAGTACTGGAAGCAAGCTATTCCCTCTCGGACCACTCCATAAAGCTTCTGTTTTATCCCACTTTAGTCTTGCTGAAGAGGCTTGTTCATAAGTTTTTAAGGACTCTGTCAAACACAACATCAGCATCATGACGTATCACCACTGTAATATCAACCGCATAAGCAGACAGTTTAATGGAAGTAGTCCCACACTGCAAACCTGACAGCTTCTTCCTCAGTAAACAAACAAAAGGTTCAACTGCAATAGAGTAGAGCTGTCCTGACAGTGGACAGCCCAGCCTAATCCCCCTACTAATGGGGACTAGGCGACTTAGACCACCTCCTACCTTAATCATGCAAGAGGCCAAACTCAGGACCAGACAGTCTAGCAAAATCTAAAACTTTTTAAAGTCTATTAACAATACAGCGTGACAGGATCTTAATCAGTGCAAAGAAGCGACACAGGCTGCCAGTTCTTAAGCAGGCAGAGATCACTCTTCTTCGGCAGAAGACAGAGGACAGCACGCTGGCAGCTCTGTGGAAGCATATTGGCATCAAAGCTAGTTTGCAGAACACTGAGAAGATCTTTCCCAATGACTCCCCAGAAGGCCTTGTAAAAGTCCACAGGTAGACCATCAATTCCTGGTGCTTGTCCAGAGGTGAGCTGATGCACAGCTTCTGTCACCACTTCAAAAATCTGTGTGGTATCGAGCTCTTGACTTTGCTCTTGATCGACCTTAGGATGTTCTGCAAGCAGCACTTCAGAGCCATACTGGTCCGTACCTCTAGCTGAGAACAAGTCAGAATAGAATCTCCAAGGGACCTGAGGCAATGGAACCATCGTCCTTCCGCAACGATGCCAAAGACTGACAATCAACAGTGGATCTTTCCAAATTAAATAAGAAAGTAGTGGCAGCATCCATATCATTAAGAGACACAAACCTTGATCTAACCAGGGCCCCCTTTGCTTTTTCATTTAAAATAGCACCTGATTCCTGATGCTTTGTACTTAAAACAGTCTGTATAGCAGGAACATTCTGATTTATCATAAGGTCATGAACTTTTACAATATCTTGCTCCAACACTATAATAGCTGTCCTCAGCCTCGCTGTGGAATACAATGTAAAATTCTGACAGAAAATTTTAATCTGTGCCTTCCCAATCTGCATTAGACTATCAAAATCCCCCCTTTTTTTCAATCCACTTCCCCCAAAACAAATAAAAATTTTCACAAAAGCCTTTGTCTAACAAAAGTTTCCTATTAAAATACCATAGACAACTTCTACTAGCACGAGAAACCATTGAGAAATCAACAGTGCATAGATGATGATCAGAAAAAGAAGTTGGACAAATATTAGACTGACATGTCTCACATTATGGAAGACGTAAAGTCTGTCCAGTCATGCGGCAAAAACCCTCTCAGCAGAACCTTTTACCCAAGTGTACTGTTTGATCCTGGGAAATTTCTCCCGCCACACATCTATCAGATTAAACATAGATATGACCGTGGTTAGAGCAGATGCAGGCTGGGGATGTGGTTCTTCCCCATTTCCATCTCTAGTAAAATCTATTGTGCAGTTCCAGTCCCCCCATAACAGTGATGACCCCAGAAGAGAGAGACTGCAGCACAAACTTCAGTCTGGTAAACAGCTCTACTCTATCAGGTCATCTATTCGGAGCATACACATTAATAAAAACAAAAATCATCAGTATACACCCTGCTTCTATTTCACTAGTACATAACACTGTAACCTTTAAAGACTGGGAGAAAAGTATGGCCACTCCTGCACTAATATTAGACTAAGACTAATAAGCCGTGACTAAGAACATAATCTCCCTTCCACCACAAACCCCAATCAGCTGCCCCATCCTCACTACTGTGGGTCTCCTGTAAAAAAACATACGTGTAACTGCTTTAGGCTAAAGAATTCAGAAAACACAGTCTGTTTACTCCTATCCCTCAGCCCATTAATGTTCAGAGAGCCCAACCTCAGAAAGCCCATCATCGCAGGGAATAGCAGGAGAGAACAGAGAAGAGAACAGGAAAAGCAGACAGGAGAGACCCTTTCCACATGTGCACTGTACTTATACATCCATACGGCCAGAAACGGCTCTAGACTTTGCAGATTTGGCCTTTCGGATCGTGGTTACATGCTTTTTTAGACGAAAATGCTTTTGCTGTGGAAGAACACCATAGCCAACACTCCTCTGCACCTTCAACACTGAACATACAAACCTGTCCAAATCTGGGAAAAACTCGCCGACATTAACAGGTCTGCCTTTAGTCTCATCCAGGAATGAATGAATGACGTGCCTTCATCCGGGTCTTGGGTCACCTCCACCTCAGCGGTCTTACAGCGCTCAGCCGCGGGAGAGACCCGGTTCTCTTGAGCTGCCACCTGATTTTTATGTGGGCACGCAAACCACTTATGGCCAATATCGTCGCATTCAAAACATCTCTGGCTATCTGTACTAGTGTACACCATGAACGAGCTCTCTCCGTGAGCGACGCGGAAAGAGGCCTCCAGTGTTTTATCAGCGCTGTTCAGAAACATGAACACCTGCCGCCTGAAGGACAGAACATGCTTCAGCACCGCGGTCTTACAGCCGAGCGGGATCAGCGTTATCGCACTGGCGAACTTCCCAAAGCGGCTCAGCTCCTTCGCGATCAGATCGTTTGAAATAAACAGCGGAACATTGGCGGAGTAAATTTGGTCATTTCCAACTTTTTCCCCCACTGCTAAAAGCACGTCCTCGACTGTTGCTTCAGCGGCTGGGACACACCTAAAGCCATTAGAGAGGGTCAGAGAAGGCACCATGGCCCCTCACCGCTCACAGCGGCTACACATACGACACCAACAATCAGAAAGAAAAAAAAAAACACGAGAAAAAGAGGAAACTCTCCCACACACCCACACAGAGAGACGCTCAGTCTCAGAGAGAGGGAGAGAAAGAGAGTGGGAGTGGGAGAATAGAGAATAGTCAGGCCCATCAGAAAGAGTACTGTTAAAGCCACTGTGGGCCTCCACTGCCGCTAATTGTTTCGTTAAGAAGAAAAGAGGACAGCTGGGTTAACGAGTGCTCACACTAATTGGGTTTTAGGGAAGTGGTGGTTTGTTGGGACTGTGTGTTAGTATGAGCTGTGTGTGCCACAGGGTTTGAGGGCGAGCGCTGTCAGGCTGTGGTGGATCACTGCGCCTCAGAACCCTGCAGGAACAGAGCCACTTGCACCAGCACGCTGGACGGACCACGCTGCTACTGCACTGAGGGTATGCACACACTCACGCGTGCGCATGCACACAGCAAAGCCTCCTCGGAGATCTCCCAGCTTATATATACTCACATGCCTAAAGGTCATCTATTTACAGTGGTGGGTGTCAGGCTTCTTGGTTCTCTGTCAGACACTCATACCATCAAAAACTCCATTTCCCAGAATCCTTCTGTCAGTCACATCCTTCAACCAATCACAAACCACCCAGCAGATCACAGTCACCTGATTCTGACCACCAGCACCACCTGTTGAAGTCTGTATATACACTAGTCTGTTTGGGAAGTCCTGCCAAGGCTTAGTCACATCAAGCCGTTTGATTCTCTGCTGTTTCGTGTTTGACTTCGCTTTGTTTTCTCCCATTACCGATTGTCGTTCCCATCTTGGCTTTATTGTTATGACCCTCGTCTGTTTTTTCCACTCCGCTTTCGTCCACTCTTATGTACTTCGTCTGGCTACTCTGGTTATTGACCTGGTCTGATGTTCATTTTTATCCGCATGTGTCTGAACCAGCATTACAATAGGAACCAGATGCCCCCCTCTAAAAGCTCCTCACAGAAAGTTCCTACATGAAATGTTTCTGAATTCAAGGCCTGATGACTGAGATGCTGTTTTATGATAGTTTAGAGAAACTCCATTCATGGTGGAGGGAGACATTCAGGGCGCTGTGTGGCAAAATAGTCCCCAAAGAAAACTGATTATTTCAGATTTTCCACTATTTTCCATCATCAACACTCCATATAAAGTCAGAAGACTCGTGTAGATTCTCTGGTGGTTCTGGATGGTAAATAAAATGTCTATATCTGTGTTGTAGTCATGGCGACACCTGGTTCCTCTCACCACCACTGTAAAGACGTCTGAACCATTTCAGACCAAACTGCTCTGAATCTCTGATTACACCATAACCGTTTTAAGAATGCAGAAGTGTTGAATAAATTAGTGGAATTTTTCTTTAAAAGCAGGAAATGCTTCCCTAAACATCCCGCATTAAGGTGCTGAGTCAAAAACTCTGTAAACCGCTGTAAATCCGCTCAGAAGTGCTCTACTTAGTATAATCCACTGACTCAGCCGCGGCTGAGACTCTGAGCTGAGTAAAGCATGTCTGGGAGTTTTTAAACACTCGAGCTTCTGTTCCATGTCCTTTCAGTTCCCGCTCAGTGTGAGCAGATCTGAGCAGCCATTTGTTCAGTTTGTCCTGATTTCGTTTCCGTTTCTGTCCTTGGGTCCTGAATTGTGTCATCGTGTTTCTTATTTTAAACTTCCCCTCCTCGGCTCCAATTAATCCTGAAGCCCCGAACCATCCCACTCTCCTCTGGAGGAACAGCTCTTACTCCAGCCTTGTCTTTTTCCCCACTTCTGTTCCGACAAACCGCACCTCGTGAGCGGTTCCTGGTTTCTCCTCCTGATTGCTGTATCTTAGGGCAGAGTTTTTTTTCCCGATCCAGGTCTGCTTGCTCTGTGAGTTTGGTACGTTTGGTCGAGTGTGGCTACTTTTGAGCCCGGGAGTGGAACAGAGAACCGTTCTCTGGTGGAAGTTCTCCTCTCCTGGCGCTGCATGTCGGGCTGCATCAGAGAACTTGTAGAGAGGAGAACCACCGCTCTGTAACGTCTTCCAGATTTCTCAAACGCTAAGGGGCGCTCCAGAGCAAGTCCAAAATGAATGGGTTGATATGAAGCTTTTGAGCAAGATCATAGTTTATAAATGCTGAAACATTTTAATGTAAAAGAATTCCTTCATTTCCTGAACAGCATAAAACATTTTAAAACACCACTGTTATATTTAAGAGCTTTTAAACTTGAGTTATAGAGTTTACAACGGCACCTCATGTACGTTCCTGACATCAGAGAGAGCGAACAGCCAATGAGCTGCTCCGCTTGCCCATCGATCATCCTGCTGTAGCAGAAAAGCCCCGCCCCCTGCTGTCCGAAACCCGTTTACTATAGAATAAAGGAAACACACAGGTGAGTTTTCTTTTCTTTTTTAGTGAAACTCATACTCATACTTTCTAAAATTAAAGGAAATTTCTGAGTGATTAGAAACTATTTAAACGACTGCCCACCTGTCCGGCTGGACACTGAAGGATGACTGACTGTCGAGCTCTCCTGCTACCCACTTCAGACCAGCTGCCCACACCCCAGCTACCGCCAACTGCCTTGGACTAGCTGCCCACCCTACACTGAAGTTTTCATAGACTCCTAGCTATTACTAATACTACTACTATTAATATTAGTAGTATAGATTAAGTGAACGGGGAAAATAACGGGGAAATTTCACATCTGCATTTAACCCATCCATGAAGTGAAACACCACATACACTCTAGTGAGCACACACACACTAGGGGGCAGTGAGCACACTTGCCCGGAGTGGTGGGCAGCCCAATCTGCAGCACCCGGGGAGTAGTTGGGGCTCAGGTGTCTTGCTCAAGGCCCCCTTGTGAGCTAAACCACATGTGGGATGACATTTTGAGTTTTATTTCTCAGGAGCTGAATTTCAGAAACAGGAGAAAACAGCTAAAGTCTCACTCTGATCTCACACTGGATTTAACTGTGTCCAGGGGAAGTACCTGAGATGAAAAGGAGATCTCATTTATGGGGTAGTTCACATTTATAGCTAAGTCAGGCTAAACCACATATACATGTTGACTCAACGAGAACCTGGATTTGGGCTGAGAGAAGTTTTGGGTGATTTTTGTGCTTGTTACTGAACCATCAGCCAAATGTGTTTTGGGTTTTAGACCTTTGCACTTAACCCATCCGTGCAGTGAAGCACCCACATTCATGCACACTAAAGAAGCAAAATCTGGACACCCAACATGTCTCGGCTGATCGGTTGCAGTGAAATCTATAAAAAAATATATGTCCATATGTTTTTTCCATTTGGTGTATGTACATTGCTCCCTTCCGGTTCCGGTTGAGAGTACGCTGTGCGCTTTGTTTGCTGCCGCTTCTCGCTGGATCTTCTATTTTTTTTTTTTTCTTTTTTCTCTTTTTTCACTTTTCTGTCTGTTATACTTTGCTGGACTTTACCTCGACTGCTCGGGATTTGGGTTTTCTCTGGACACCTGTTTTGATCCGCTGCTGCAGCTTTGCTTGCTCTGTGGTGACATTCCTGGCTTTTTGGTTACACCGGCAGTTTCATCGACTGTTGTTGCTAGCTGCGAGCCTGCCTGCGAGCCTGCCTGCGAGCCTGCCTGCACGAACTGCACATTTCTAACTTTTGGTTACACCGGCAATTTCGTCGGCTATTGTTGCCAAAGGTGTCAGAAGTATTCACATTCATTACTCAGGTAGAAGTATAGATACTAGGGTTTAAAAATACTTCTGTAGAAGTTGAAGTATCAACTCAAGCTTTTTACTCAAGTAAAAGTGTAAAAGTACTGCTTTCAAAACTACTTAAAGTATAAAAGTAATGTAAGGGGAAGAAAAAAAAAAAAAAAAAAAAAAGCCATTAAGGACAAAAGCTTAGGTCGCACCACAGGGGTCTATAGTGCACTAGCCCACCTCCCCAAAAACCCCATTCTTCTAAAAGCCATAACAACTATAATGTTATATTAAAATGTTAATGTTGAAAAATGGGCACATATGCCCATTGAAAATGAATGTACTTTAGTACAATGCAAATATTAAAGAACCATATACAGTATGTATACTACTGATCATTAACATGTGTTCATGGAGCGGAACATATGATGACTAGTTGCCTATAAGTATTGCAATGATGCAGTCAAACTTCAAAGGCATGTTATCAATAACCTTTATTGGAATGTAAATGTACATCCAAGCTTCGTTGCAGGAATCTGTGAGGGCAACTGATAACAAAACTAAGACAAGAAAATTGGTGTACCCAGGGCAGGTTTAGTAAAAATTACACTTATATGGTTGTCTATATACAGTAGACGTTAGTGCTGTCAAGATGAACGATTAATCTTAGTGATTAATTAAAAAAAAAAAAAAAAAATTATATATATATATATATATATATGATTGATGCCTTCCTCATATGTATTATGCTCAATTCTATAGCTAATGGCAACAAGGTCCAACTTTCAACATCAGAATCTACATCAGTCAAGCACAGAATGTGCAACAAAAAGTTACCAATAGGCTTTGTTCAGCCGCAAAAGCAGCTGGTTCTCAAAGTTCTTTGAGCCAGTGTGTGCTCTTTTTGGCCTGAAGATCAGCCCTGCAACAGTAAACAGTCTTTCACAGGCTGCTGAAGCAGGGAGTGCCGTATTAAGCTTAAGTGATAACTGGCACACAGCTGGGAAGGACTTCAGTACCTCTGCTGTGTCTCTTGGGCACCCCAGGTACGCATCCAACTGCTGGGTCGTTTCAAGAGGGCTGGTCTTCTTCAAGGAGGAAAAGAAGTCCTCTTCCTCAGATGATTGGGAGCCCTCACTGACGTGATTCTCGGCCTGACAGTCCAAGTGGCTTCTGATATAGTCAAGGCCTGTGGAATAAAAACAATCAGTACAACTTACATTATATGACAATATAATTATGTAATTATGTATTGGATAGTGGGGTGTGTGAGATTAAATGACATTTCAAACTCATTTCACTGTCTCCATAGAAATTATACATATTAAGGGGAAGTCGAGAAGTGAGACACTTACCAAGTTTGAGGATATTCTCGTCACTTGTCCAGCAGGTCTTAAATTTGGGAACTAAAATGGCTGCGGCTCTCAGCTCTGGATCTGTAAGCATCTCTCCGAAGCGTTTTTCTAGGCCTGAAAGAAGTGCAGCAATCAAAGGCTCACAGAACTTGGAGGCAATGTTAAGTTGCTGGAGCTTGGTCCTTAGTAGAGTTATGGTGGGGACCAACCATCCCATCTGCACACTGGTTTCACCTTGAAGTACATCAAGTGCCTTTGCAACTGGGCTCATTGTCTTCGCATATTCTGCAAGAAATGCAAGTTCCACTGGAGTAAACCTGTACAAAGAAGAAGACAAACAACATGGAATACTTAGCCTACATGACATAGCATCTTCAACTGGAGGAACTCATAATTAAAAAGGAAAAATATTGTCATCTGAGACATTTAGAAATGTAGTTGTGTTTCTACAAATCACATCCATAGTAAATATGGGGACTGCATACGTGTTCTACAGCATTCAAAGTATAAAACTGTGACTTCATCTATCGTTAATCACTTCATTAACTGAAAGGCAAAAAAAAAAAAACAAAAAAAAAACACACTCTTACTTGGGTGTATCTAGTTCACTGCAGACAGCTGCAAGGGCTCCTTCACCTTGTTCTCTTGTTATTCTCACTATTCTTTCTACGGCTGAGAAGAGTGAATTCCACCTTGTAGCAACAGGCCTTAAGAATTGGAGTTTGCAGTGGTCTTCAATTACTTCAGATGCAGTGGTTGATCTTGAACTTTTGTTCCACAGGCTAGAGCATTTGGCAAATGTGGACCTTGACACGCGCTTGTACAATGGGTTGACCTCTGCTTTCAAAGCATCAACTGTGGACACTAAATTGAGAAGGTGGCAGGCGCAGCGATGGTGCTTAGGTAGCTGGTATTCCAAGTAGTCATCCTCATCCAACAGGGCTCCGGCATCAACAAATTCAACACCCTCAACGCTTTCCTCTTCATCGTCATCGTCATTTTGGCCACCATCATCCTCTTCTCCATCACTCTCTCCTACAGGTTCAGGATTGTTGTTCTCATCAGTCTGCCCATAAATTCTGAAGGCTTTCAGGAAGTTTGATCCATTGTCAGTTGTAGTGCGAACGATCTTCTCTCTGATATTGAATTCTGTGTGAATATCATTAAGGGCACCAGCCAGGGCAGAAAAGGTATGTGATCCTTTAAGTTGCTTGCATGCCAGGGCAGCACAAGATCTCTGCAAGGTCTGGGGGTTAAACCAGTGTGCAGTGACACCAATGAAACTGCGACGGTGTGCCGTCCAGCAGTCTGTTGTTGTTGCTATGAACTCAATTTCACTAAGGGCAGCTTTCAGTTTTCTTCTCATTTCAATAGAGGCCTTTGTGACTTTGTTTACAACAGTATTGCGTGTCATGACATTTGTATTTGGCCGAAGATGTTGCACAAGATCAATGAAGCCCTGTTGCTGGACAACGTGTGGCGGGGGCAAGCCTTGGACAATGAACTTGAGGACAACTTTATCCACACTTGCCTGGGACACTCTTTGAGTCTCCCACAGCTTGGTTTGTTTGGAGGGTGGGGCCAAAGAACCTTCAGTGGATGACTTCCTTTTGAGGGATGCTGAAGTAAGTTGCGTGTATCTCTCTAGACGAGTGGGGTGTTTCTTCTGCGGAGAAAACGAATGCACAGACACAGATTGAGATTCGTATTTTTTATCTCAAACTACAAGCTCAGACTATCTAGGACTTCCTCTGTATTAAATGTCATGCTTGAAGATCATGAATGAAGATCAGACTACCAAGTTAGGGAGCAGTTTCACTGGTCTATGCAATTATGTTGAGCAGACCATAATATTGCCACTAAAAGCTGTTTTAGGACTACAAGCAACTGCTGGCATGGCTGAAAAGTAGCATTATTGATTACATAGTCCAAATTTAATTCATTTTAAACTGCATTTGACTGATAGTTGGTAGTTGGGCCTATTACCTGTTTACAAGAAGCCATGGGGCCTGCCCCAAACAGGCGCATGCGCTCTCATACACAGACAGGATCATGCCTATCCTTAGTACATGCTTTAATCAACCAGCTGTAGACTATAGCTTTGCACAATTAACTTACAAATATTGCAAATAGCAATAATATAAGCTCAGATAACATTTGGCTGAAGTCAAATTTCAAATCTCACAAAGAGCCCAACAAACGAACTTGCAATGTTGAATTATAGCCTACTGCTAGCAAGCAACTATAGCATGTGTTGGCATGAATCTAGCTATAGCAAAAATAGCAAACTTACCATTAGTACGTCACTAGGTTACTACAATATTTTGTCAATAATCGACTGATAAACTTTCAACTTACCTCAATATGCTTTTTCAAATTAGACGGCGAGTTAGCCATTAGCTCGTGGTACTTGGGTGCGCAGAGCTTGCAGCGCATTCGAAAGGAGTTGTTTTTGCATCCAACCATTTCGAAAAATTCTTCCAGGTACGGCCAGGGATGTACAAGGGTTGGTTGGTCTTCCTGGCTACCAACCTCCTCGCTGGTGCTTAGTTGGGACACTTCGCTCGAATTCTCTTGAGTCTCTGCCACGGACATCTTTATACTAAGCTACGTACGTCTGTTACGTCCTCGCTGGAGTGTGACGTGACCTGTGCAGGTGCGATGGATCACGTACAAACCAATAGGATGTCGGAATATTATATGTTTATACTTCTCATCCAACCACAATCAAATTCACTCTATCCGGATGGCGCGATTAGTCAGGATAGAGTTTTTTTAAACGATGACACGCCGGAATGAAAACAAGTCCAAATGAAATGGCAGTAACGAGGCTATTTTTAAAATGTAAGGAGTAGAAAGTACAGATAATGGAGTGAAAATGTAAGGAGTAGAAGTAAAAAGTCATCTAAAAAATAATTACTCCAGTAAAGTAAAAATAACCAAAATTTCTACTTAAGTAAGGTAACGAAGTATTTGTACTTCGTTACTTGACACCTCTGATTGTTGCTAGCTGCGAGCCTGCCTGCACGAACTGCCCCTGTGGCTCTGATGTCGAGCGGGCGGCTAAATGGGCTTGCGGTGTGTTTACTTTTGCCTTTTCTCGGACTATCATTTTTTGATCGGGCGATGGAGGAATTAACTGGTACTCCGAGCCTTTATCCTATATACTCATACTCCAGCGAGGACTTACGAAGGCTGCGTTCTTTCCGTCGGCTTGATGCTCCCACTTACAATCTTTGCTGCTCTATCAGCATCTCTAGACGACCCCGATATATACATCGTGGCTGTAAACGGCAGACTTATCCAGCACCTCAGGCACTGTGCATCAATCATCCCGCAGTACGGATTACTGATCGTTGCTTTAGGCGACGCCCTGGAAGAGCGCATCGTGGAGTGAACCATAGGTTTCTACTGGAGGTCCCTCGTTCTACATCGTCGCATCAGTCTGCTCCTTCGATCTCGGCACATCGTCTATCTAACCTGGCGCTACTGAACTGTCGCTCGCTCACAGATAAGGCTGCATTAGTCAATGACCTTATCGACCAGCATCAGTTGGATCTATTCTTTTTAACTGAAACGTGGCAGGTACCGGGTGACTTTTCTTACCTGAATGCTGCTTCTCCCCCTAATTTTAATTATCTGGCCTCACCTAGAAAAACAGGTAGAGGTGGGGGACTGGCGGTTTTATTCAGGGACAATTTTGAATTGACTTTGGGCAACCCACAAGATGTTTCCTCTTTTGAAGTCATGGTTCTCAAGGCTCCTGGGTGTATCTTCTTAATGATTTACCGCCCCCCGAAGAGTTCTCTGACTGAATTTTTGTCAGAATTTGGGGAGATCTTGGCGTTTGCCAGTTCACTCTCCTCTTCCATCATTGTTCTTGGCGATGTTAATATCCACCTTGACTCTAACTCTTCTGCCTCTTCAGAATTCCTGTCATTGATAAGATGTTTTGATCTAACTCAACACGTTGACTTTCCGACTCATAAGAAGGGTCATATTCTGGACATAATCTGTTCTACGGGTGGGATTATTACTAATATAACTGGACATTGTGTTGGTGTGTCTGACCATATACTAATCAATGCCTCTTTCTCTCCACCTGTTCCTAAACCTCACTCAAAATCTGTACTTACTTATCGTAATGTTAAGGCTATTGATTGTCCTTCTCTGTTGGCCTCTCTGGAAACGTTTAATTTTGCCCATCTTAGTTCAATGCAATCCACTGATGATGCTGTATCATTCTATAACTGTACTCTACGTGCTTGTCTTGACACCTTGGCACCGATGAAAACTAGATCTGTGCCTTCTACTCATAGATCGCCTTGGTTTACTCCTGCTCTCCGCAATATGAAAACAGCTGGAAGACGTCTAGAACGTCTTTTTAAGAAATCCGGGTTGCAGGTTCACTATCTAGCTTACACTGATCATCTGGCCTCATACAAAGTAGCACTAAACAATGCTCGTGCATCATACTACGCGGATGTTTTCAGTGCTGCTGGTCAGAATCCCAAGCTTCTGTTTTCAGTGGTAAATAGGTTTCTGCGACCCCCATCAACTCCAAATACTGCCTCAACTGATCTATGTAATGCCTTTCTGAAATTCTACGGTAACAAGGTGTAAACCATCTACAAAGACCTGTTGAATACCCCTGCTGACTGCCATGGGCCTATCGTTTTCTCTCCAACTCTGTCACTTTCTTTTTCAAATTTCTCTCTGACTGACTCAACTTCTATTGTCAATATTATAGCTAACTCTAAGACTTCATCCTCTCGACTGGACCCTGTTCCTACCCATCTTCTTCAACGCTGTGTCTCTATCTTTTCCGAACCAATATGCCACTTGGTTAATCTTTCACTCACTTCTGGATATGTTCCTGTGTTTTTAAAAACAGCAGTTGTCACACCTATTATTAAGAAACCTGACTCAGGTGAACAATTTTGAGCAATTACAGGCCTATTTCAAATCTCCCATTCATCTCTAAAGTTCTATAGAAAAGGTCGTGGCTTCCCAGCTGCTTGATTTTTTGAACACTAATGATTTATTTGAAAAATTTCAATCTGGTTTTCGTTTGCATCATAGCACCGAGACTGCTCTTCTCTGTGTCCTAAATGACCTTCTCCTTTCCTGCGGATACAGGTTGCATCTCCATTCTTTTGCTTCTTGATCTCACTGCTGCTTTCGACACAGTAAATCACAATGTTCTTTTAACTAGGCTCACTGAGATTGGTCTCTCTGGAACCGTACTATCCTGGTTCCACTCGTATCTGACTAACAGGCTTCAGTTTATTTCAATTGGGAACCATACGTCTGACACAGTGCCCATTGAATATGGTGTCCCTCAGGGTTCCGTCCTTGGTCCCCTCCTTTTTATAATCTATATTCTCCCCCTCGGTCATATTTTTCGTAGTCACAATTTACATTTTCATTGCTATGCTGATGATACTCAGATCTATCTCAGCTTCAAACCAGCAGCACTGTTTCCTCCACCCCAGTTAAATAGATGTCTTATTGACCTGAACTCCTGGCTTAGGGCAAATTTTCTTTCTTTAAATGCACATAAAACCGAGTTTATAGTCACTGGCTCCAAGTCCACTGTTAACGCTCTCAAAAATCTTGCTCTCACTGTAAATGATATTACAATCACTCCATCTGTCACTGTCCGAAACCTAGGTGTTCTTTTTGACCCTTCTTTGTCTTTTGAACCGCACATCAAGTCTCTGTCTAGGTCGGCATTTTTCCACCTTCGCAATATTTCACGTATCCGTCCTTTACTGTCCCCGGCTGCAGCTGAGTCTCTGGTCCATGCTTTTGTTACTTCTCGCCTGGACTATTGTAACTCATTGCTCTATGGGCTCCCCGCTAAGTCACTTAGGTTGTTACAAATAGTGCAAAATTCTGCAGCACAGATTCTCACATACACTAAAAAATCTGAGCACATTACTCCTGTTCTTCAGAGACTTCATTGGCTGTCCATTACTTTACGTATTCACTATAAAATTCTACTTCTCACATTCAAGGCACTTCATGGCCTGGCTCCTGCTTACTTACTCGACCTTCTAATACCCTACAAGCCCACTCGTAACCTCAGGTCTTCGGAAGCAGGCCTTCTAGTGGTCCCTAGGTTCAGGCTCAGCTCTATGGGTGGTCGTTCCTTCAGTGTTGCGGCCCCCTTGCTCTGGAACTCTCTGCCTCTCTCTCTTCGCTGTACCTCTTCTCTTTCTCACTTCAAATCTTTATTGAAATCTCATCTTTTTCTCCTTCATTTTTCTCCTGCATCTTCCTCTTGTGTAATGTGATATGCATTTGTAAAGCGACCTTGGGTTTTGTGTAAAGGTGCTATATAAGTTCAACTTATTATTATTATTATTATTGGGTCAGACGCGCTTGGTTGAAAAAGAAGCAGCAAAAGCAGTTCAGGTTCGAGGCGAGGAGTCCGGATTTGTTCCAGAGTGCATTTTCTATACATATATACATATAATACACTCACTGGCCACTTTATTAGGTACAGGTACCCTTGCTAGTGAAAGATTGGACCCCCTTTTCGCCTTCAGAACTGCTGTGATTGTATATTCAGGCAGAGTGAAAGCAAATGCAAGAGTGAGTTAGCGTGTGAGTCTGACCCAGTTTTAGTGGCACTGGAACTGATTAATGGGTCTAATCAAGTGTTTATTTATTATAGATTAACTTCCAAAGTTGCTAAATTACAAATTAAGCAGCTGCAATCTGTCATTAATAACCGCGGTCAGCAATTACTGCCATTCACACAGTGAGTGATGGAGCATGGACTGTTTATGTTATGTCTGATGAAAAGCTGGATGTTTTGACTGAGCCGTGCAATGGAGCACTGGAAGGAAAATAGAGGATAGGAAGGAGGGATGAGTGCAGGTGGGACTGAATATGAAGGAAAAGGTACACTGTAAGATTTGTGTTACAGCTGGGTAGTGAAGTGTCGCAGTGTGTCATTACGGTTTTTATTTATCCAGTCCTCCGTCATCTCCACCCTGCATGGGTAAAAGAATGAAAGCGCTAGGCTAATTAGTTAATTAATTAATTGCTTTGCAAGAATAACAGATAACAAATATAGGTGTATATATTTGTGTGTGTGTGTGTGTGTGTGTGTGTATGTATATATATATATATATATATATATATATATATATATATATATATATATATATATACACAAAACAAAACAAAACAAAAAATATATATATATATATATAATACACAAAAATATGATTTTAAATAAACCTACTCATTTAAACAATTTACGGCTATTTTCACCAAAAACACAGAGATCATAACACAGAGATCATAAAACCATGTAAAGCACACAGTATAGAGCAGAAGGGTCCGAGCTTGTCAGACTTTATCTTACTGTGGTGGTTAAAACGCTCAGTACACAGAGGACAACATGGCAACATGCAGCTCTTTTACTAGCCCCCAGACAGACTGAACCCCCAACCCCCAAAAGATGGAACCCCCAACAGACAGAACCCCCAACCCCCAACAGACTGAACCCCCAACAGACCATACCCCCAACAGACCAAACCCCCAACAGACCAAAACCCCAACCCCCAATAAACTGAACCTTCAACAAACTGAACCCCAAACAGACTTTGGTAAGCTAGTCCAGAACACTGCAGCCAGAGTCCTCACAAGAACCAGAAGGTTCGACCATATCAGCCCAGTTTTATCAGCCCTGCACTGGTTACCAGTTAAATTTCACATTGATTATAAAATCCTATTACTGACCTATAAAGCTCTGAATGGACTCGCCCCTCAGTACCTGAGTGAACTTCTCTCCCACTATGAACCATCACGGCTACTTTTTTTTTTTTTTTTTTTTTTTTTTAACCTGTCATGTCTGGCCATTCTTGCAATCGGAATGGTAATCCGAATGTACTGATGTACCAAACATATTTGTTTTCACAAGAAAAAGCTCTATAGGTTACTAAAGCCTATTCTTGTTAAAGTTATTATTTTATTTGTTTGGCCAGGCCTGACAGGCAATAAAAAAGAGGACAGGAAAGAAAGAGAAGAAGGGAGGAGAGAAAAAAAAAAAAATAAATAAATAAATAATAATAATAATAATAATAATAAATCATAATAATGATAATTAAGTAAGTAAATAAATAAATAGAAAAAAAATAATAATAATTAAAAAAAAAAGAGAGAAAAAACAAATAAAATAAGTAAATAAACAGACAACTAAATAAAAATAAATAGATAAATAAGTAAGTTAAAAAAAAAAAAAAAAAAAAAAGGGGAGGGGAAAAAAACAATTATACAGATATACATACATATACATATTCACATATACATATACATATATACACCCAGACATAATTCTACTATTTGCTGCTACATACATACACATGTTTACATTATACATATGCCTCTATACATATACACCCACCCACCACACACAATTCTACTGTTTGCAGCAATGTGTATATGTGTGTATATGCGTTCACGTGTCATGTGTCATGGAATGTGCTCAGCAATGAGGGCAAGAAGCCGCAACCATGCCCCCGTGGTCCAGAGACAGATAGGGAAGGACCCGGGGGACCCGGACCATCCACAGCCCATTAGGAACTCAGGAGACCTGAGGCCACATGCTCCGACGGCCACCGCGTGCACGCCCCAGAGGACGAAGAATGGAGGCCCCAGACAGAGCGCCCACAGACAAAGGGCAAGTGACCGGAGAGCCAGAGGCAATGAGCAGCCCACCCCCCCGGCAGGCCAACATCCCCAGCATGAGCCGAGCATGCGGCCCCCGAGGGCCCAGGCGCCCGAGACCGGCCGACCCCCGGCAAGACCCCCCCCCCCCCCATGCCAGAGAGGCCCAAACCACCCTCAGGACACAACCGCCAAGGGAGCAGGGCAGGGACCACGCCAAGATGTCTAGCCATGCACCCAGGGACCCACAGGGCACCCATACCCCGGGGGGGGGGGGCGGAGTCGGCAAGCAGCGGGGAGCGGTGGGGAGGGGTAACTCCTGCCCACCACCATGTACCACAGATGTCCAGGCTCAGCAAGTCATAGACCCAGGCCCAGCTGTCCACACACACATGTTCACATGCACCCACACACACCCACACCCACACTCGCACACACCAGTCACCCACTCATGCATACACACGGAACATACATGGACTCACAGTATCGGCGGGCGGACACCAGCACGGGTCAGCGGTAACCCAGGGAGGCAGCCACCCCGGCCCCGAATGACCGGCCGGTCTCCCCACCAGGCAGGGTGCACCAAACCGGGGTGTGAGAGGACCCGCCCACCCCCCCCCACACACTCAATATGTGTGTGAAATGAAAAGAATGTGTGTGAGCTACAGTGCAATTAAAATTGGAGGGACAGAGGCAATGTAGTACTGAATAACAGCACACTGCCACACTGACCCCCAAGGCCCTCAATGTCTAATGTGTAAATAAAATTGAGGGGCAGGTAGCAGTGAGCAGATAAGTGAGGTCACATCAGCAGCGCCACCCACCATCCACTGAGTGATACCTGCCCCCCAAAGCCCTGTGTGTACTGTACTGTGTCATGAAATGTGTCATTGTAAGGGGGGAAAAAGGGGGAGGAGTGGGACATCACGCATCACAGCGAGCAGAGCCAGGTAGGTGGCCCTACTCACTGTAGCATGGGCCCCCCTCCCCCAGAACCCCCATGTGTAGTGTGATGTTTGACTGAGTGGGAGGAGGGGAAGGGTCAGGATAAGAAAGACCGAGAGGCAGAGAACTACCCCTCGGAGGAAGAGAGCCAGCTGGCGCTAGCTCACTAGGCACCCCGGTTTCCTACACCCGGCCGCGGCGCAGGGAAGGCCGGCCCTGGGCCCGAAGCGGCCACGACCCCAGGACACCACCGTGCTCCAGGCCGGCGCCCGCCCACACAGCTGACACAGCACAAAACATACACACCCACACGCACACAAGAGACAACAATTATCACACATACACATACTCACGATTACAATACACATACTCACAATTACAATACAAACACACACACATACATACCAACACAAACACACTCACCCGCACAAACTTCACACACACCCATATATACGCAAACACAGTGGTCCTGGGTCCAGAACCAACCAGCCCTATGTGGTTGTCCCCCTACTTGAGTGCCCCACCCCTCCTCCCGGGAGGCATCCAGAATCCTGGAATGCCAGACAGACACCCCGGCGCGCCCCAGACCCCCCACCACCCGGCGGTGCGCCCAGGGGGGCATCACGGCTACTTAGATCACAAGGTGCTGGCTTACTACTGGTACCTAGAATTAATAAAGTTACATCAGGGGGGAGAGCTTTCTCATACAAAGCCCCCCAGCTCTGGAATAATCTTCCTGTTAATGTTCGGGAATCAGACAGAGCCTCAGTTTTTAAGTCTAGGCTAAAAACTTACTTGTATAGTCAAGCCTTTGGTGACTAGTTTTCCTTTTCAGATCTAGACCTGCTGGAGTCTCTGCTGTTCTGTTATACTGTAATCTGTAGTCAGCCACTCTTTACAGAACTAACTGCGTTTTTCTTTCCTTTGCCGAGCTGAATAGCTGCCCATCTTGTGCTTCTGATGCTGTTGCCTCTTCTGCCTTGATTGCGTGCCACTGCTCACCAGCCTTCTGGACCGGCTTGACCACCACTGAGCTTCTTGCTTTACAATGCTGTGCAATCCTCACCCTCAGATCTTCTCTTTTCTCACTTTGTACTTTAATGCTTCATACTAATGTTTGCTATCCGGTGTCGACCATAGGAGGATGGGTTCCTCTTCTGAGTCTTGGTTCCTCTCAAGGTTTCTTCCTCTTTTAGGGAGTTTTTTCTTGCCGCTGGCTTGCTCATGGGGGCTTGGACCCGGATTTTCTTTTCTTTTCTTTTCTCTCTGTAATACTAATTGTCCTGTAAAGCTGCTTTGTGACAACACCTGCTGTAAAAAGCGCTATATAAATAAATTTTGCTTGCTTGCTTACCATAGCCCCAACAGACCAAAGCCCCAACAGACTGAACCCCCAACAGACCAAAGCCCCAACCCCCAACAAACCAAACCCCCAACAGACCAAAGCCCCAACAGACTGAACCTCCAGCAAACCATAGCCTCAATAGACCAAAGCCCCAACCCCCAACAAACCAAACCCCCAACAGACCGAAACCCCAACAGACTGAACCCCCAGCAAACCATAGCCCCAACAGACCGAACCCCCAACCCTCAACAGACCAAAACCTCAACCCCCAGCAGACCGAACCCCCACTCTCAGCACAGTCCTAGAATGGGCGGAATTAGTGAAGCTGAAGTATTTGATAAGCAGGTCACATTAATGTAATAAATGAAGCGTTAAGGCTGAGTGAAGCGCCGGTTTGGGTGGAAAAGCCCAGGAAGGCCATCAAGCTTCCTGAGTTAGCTAGCCAGGTAAAGAGAGGGTGAGACAGTTCATATTAATGCTATAGTAGATAAATAAATAAAATCTCTCTCTCTTGCTCTCTCTCTCGCGCTCTCTGTCTCTCGTTCTCTCTCACTCTCTCTCTCTCTCTCTCTCTCTCTCTCTCTCTGTCTCTCCATAGGTTACCAGGGCAGTGCGTGTGAGGTGAGGGTGGACCCGTGTCTGTCCACTCCGTGCCACAACAACGGCACCTGTTACCCACAGGTAGGTGGTCGGGGCTTCAGCTGCACATGTCCAGCGGGATTCACCGGACCCACCTGTGGTCAGCTGGTGGATTTCTGCGCTCTGAACCCATGTGCTCACGGCATCTGCCGCAGCGCCGGCACCAGCTACAGGTGTCTGTGTGTTCCAGGTGAGAGGTTCTGCACACTGAACTGAAATGAGCTCATTTCTGATTGTGGATTCGTAAAGGAGAAGCTCCTCCCCCACCTGCAGGGAACAGCATTGATCTTCACCATCACCGTGATCCTCTTCAGCCCACTGTGTCTGACATTCTTTGTGACTGTGTGTGTGTGTGTGTGTGTGTGTGCGTGCGTGTGTGCGTGCATGTGACTGTGTGGGAGTTTGTGTGCGTGTGTGTTTCTCTCCCTGTCCTCTGCACCGCTCTGTCCTCCTCTGTCTGGTTGTCATGGCAACTGCCACCTGCTTATTCATTCGTCTTCGCCTGCAAGTCGTAGATGCACCAATGGGGTCGCTTCATTCCTGTTAACACTATCAAATGAGTTTGCTTGATTTATATTAACATCGTCCAATGGGAACGTTTTATTCACATTAACACTTCAGTGGGATTAACACTGTCCAGTGGGAACGCTTCACTTACATCAATACACTCAATAGGCTGGTTATGTTAATGCTTTTTAATGCAGGCATATTATTCACATTAATCCAGACTACTAGAGATACTGAACACCTCCACAGGGTGATGATTTAGGGGTGCGCGAGCAGTGCCACCCTGTGGTGGAACAGGAGACCTACATACTGACAAACACTGACTCCTTTCTGATCTCTCTCTCTCTCTCTCTCTCTCTCTCTCTCTCTCTCTCTCTCTCTCTCTCTCTCTCTCTCTCTCTCTCTCTGTCTCTCTCTTTTCCTGTCTCTCTCTCTGTCTCTCTCTGCAGGTTATCATGGATTGTACTGTGAGGAGGAGTATAATGAGTGTCTGTCTGCTCCGTGTCAGAACTATGCCACCTGCAGGGACCTCATCAACGCGTATGAGTGCATCTGCACCCCACAGTACACAGGTGTGTCAGCGTGACAGTGTCGCTGCACTTTAAAGTGCTCTGTGAGGTCACAGTGCTGGTGGTTGCTGTTGTAGCTAATGTCACTACACTGTGTGTGTGTGTGTGTGTGTGTGTGTGTGTGTGTGTGTGTGTGTGTGTAAAACCACATTTTGCTGCTGTATAAACATCTGATAAAGTGCGCAGGCTGTGGTGCAGGTGTAGTTCAGGTGTTTACGGTACCTGTAGCCCGTCAGGTACTTCATTCGCTCAAAATGAATTCAGGTGTTTGTAAACAAAGCAGCTCACAAAGAACAGCTTCCGCAAGGGCATTCAAGGTTGTGTGCATCACTGAAAGAGAGAGAACCCACACCAGCAGGATTGCAATAATGCAGTGTCTAAAGTTATGAATGGCAGGTATATCATGTAAAATTACCTGCTGGCTTGTATAAACTGCAGGTAAATGGTCGTCGCTACACAGGAGACAAACATTCTGTGCGTTTAAAGTGAGGTAATGTAAAGAGATTGACTGTGAAATAAGTCATTTGTTGAAGCCCTATTTGTGGCTGTTTTGAGGGTCCTCACTGTAAATGATGCACAAAAATGCTACTTGGGTCACAATAGCACCCCCTTGTGCGGAATCTGAATCATCAAAGGGAAAAATTCTTGTACATTTTACAGATTAAACACTAAAATTGAATTTCTACGTGTGTTTCTGCTTTCCACTATTAAAAAGGTTAATATGTCTTGTTGGGGTTGATACTTTTTACTTTTTTACTTGGTGCTGCAGGTTTTTGTTTGTGCCACAGTCTCACAGCAGTCTGTGTGTCCTCTTTGCTGTAGGGAGACACTGCGAGGTCTACAGAGACCCATGTGTGAGGCTGCAGTGTCAGAACGGAGGGCGCTGTGAGAGCAGAGGGAGCAACACCAGTTGTGTCTGTACACCTGGATATAAAGGTGACACGCATTACTGCTATTGTTTTATGCTTCAATAAATCAAAGGCCTATTATTATTTACCCAGGCACACAGACACAGCGTAGACACTTGCATGTACTTGTAAATGCGTATGGGGTGTGTTACCGTCACCTTCTCTCTCACAGGTGTGAACTGTGAGGTGGACATCAATGAGTGTGAGAGCAACCCTTGTCACCATGGTGGCACCTGCATTGACCAATCAAACGACTTCACCTGTCACTGCCCACCTGGCTGGGTGGGCGGGAACTGTGAGATTCGTAAGTTCACCAAAGTTTACCTTTGATCCCTAATCAGAGGGATAACTACCTGTTATATCTGTCTATCTAACTGTCTGTCTATTTGTCTCTATCTCTCTATCTGTGTCACTCTCTCTCTGTCTGTCTGTCTGTCTGTCTGTCTAATGTCTCTCTCTCTCTCTCTGTCTGTCTAATGTCTTTCTCTCTCAGATCTGCAGTGGAAGATGGCTCACCCGGTTGACTCTCTCACTAATATGCCTCGTCACTCTCTCTACATTATCATTGGAGCTCTGTGCGTAGCCTTCGTCCTGATGCTCATCATCCTCATCGTGGGAATTTGCCGGATCAGCCGGATTGAGTATCAGGCCTCGTCCCGACACGCCTATCAGGAGTTCTACAACTGCCGCAGCATCGACAGCGACTTCAGCAATGCCATTGCCTCCATACGCCACGCCAGGTAACTGCAGCGCCGAGAACCACTTGGAGGCAAATTCACCATGACTTTCACTCTGCACAGAGAATTATAATAAACTTTAATTATGTATACACTGTTTAGAAGAAGATTTGTCTGTCTGTTTATCTATCTGCACTATATGGACAAAAGTATTGGGACACATCTTAACCATTGAATTCAGGTTCGGGTGTTTCTTTTGATCCCGTTACCACAAGTTTATAAAATCACGCCCCTAGCCCTGCAGCCTGCCTTTATACACATTAGTGAGCAAGAAGGGCTGTGTAAAGAGAGTGTCAGAGGAGAGATTGGTGATTGGTGCAGACTTCAATGGACATGTTGGTGAAGGGAACAGAGGGGATGAAGAGGTGCTGGGTATGTATGGTGTGAAAGACAGAAATGCGGAAGGTCAGATGGTTGTAGATTTTGCAAAGAGAAAGGAAATGGCTATGGTGAACACGTATTTTCAGAAGAGGGAAGAACACAGGGTGACATACAAGAGTGGAGGGAGGTGCACATAGGTGGATTATATCCTTAGCAGGAGATGCCATCTAAAGTAGATTGGAGATTATAAAGTGGTACCAAGGGAAAGTGTAGCAAGGCAGCATAGGGTGGTTGTCTGTAGAATGAGATTAGAAACAAAGAAGAGGAAGAGAGTGAAGATAGAGCCAAAGATTAGATGGTGGAAGCTGAAGGAGGAGGATGGTTTCAGGCAGTTCAGGGAAAAATTGCAACAGGCCCTTGGGGGCAGTGAAGAGCTACCTGAGGACTGGGAAACTACAGCTAAGGTTGTGAGAGAAACTGGCAAGAATGTGTTGGGTGTTTCGTCTGGTCAGAGGAAAGAAGACAAGGAAAGTTGGTGGTGGAATGAGGAAGTCCAGGAGAGTATTCAGAAAAAGTGGGATAACCAGAGAGATGAAGGAAGTAGGCAGGAGTACTGTGAGGCTAGTCGCATAGCGAAAAGAATGGTGGCAAAGGCAAAGGCTCAGGCCTATGATGAGCTGTATGACAGGCTGGACAGTAAAGAAGGAATAAAGGACTTGTATCGTTTGGATAGGGCAAGATGGAGGCAGATGATCCGCTGTGGCGACCCCTAAAGGGAGCAGCCGAAAGAAGAAGAAGTGAGCGAGTGGGGCCACTGAGTTCAAGCGTGGTTCTGTAATAAGATACCACCAGTCCAACAAGTCAGTTCACAAAATTTCTCCTAGATTTTCCACCATCAAACTGTGAGTGGAATTATTGAAAAGTGGGAGCGTTTAGGAACCACAGTTCCAGAGCGGGTCTCGGAGTTCTGAGGAGCAAAGATCATAAAAGTCTCCAACACTCTGTTGATCAATGAATGCAGAGTTCAGACCTCCTCTGGCATCAACATCAGTACAGAAACTGAGGGCTGGGAGCTTCATGGCAGGGTTTCCATGGTCGAGCAGCTGCACGCAGGCCTTGCATCACCAAGCACAATGATAAACGTCCGACAGAGTGGAGTAAAGCACCAAAACTGGACGCTGGAGCAGTGGAGCCGTGTTCTGTGGAGTGACCAATCTGCTCCTGTATCTGTCAGTCTGATGAATGAGTCTGGGTTTGGCGAATGCCAGGAGAATGTTACCTGCCTGACTGCACTGTGCCAGCTGTAAAGTTTGGTGGAGGGGGGATGTTGATATGGGGCTGTTTTTCAGAGGTTGGTCTAGAACCCTTAATTCCAGAGAAGGGAATCTTAAAGCTTCAGCACCAAGACATTTTGAACAGTTGTAGCTTCCAGCTTTGTGAAACAGTTTGCGGAAGAGCCTATTCTGTTCCAGCATGGCTAAGCCTCAGTGACCAAAGCAGCTCCATAAAGGTCAGACTGGGTGAGTTTGGTGTGGAAGAAGTTGACTGGCCCAGCAGGGTGATGAATGGGCAGAAATTTCCACAGGCTCTCTCCAAAATCTTGTAGAGATCTCCCCTGAAGAGTGGAAGCTGTTAAAGCAGCTTATATAAATGCCTATGGATTTAGACTGGGACTCATAAAAGCTCCTGTAGGTGTGATGTAGAGGTGTCCCAATACTTCAAGGGTTCTTTCATTAGGAGAATGGCTGTATATAGAACCTTGTATACTCAAAGAACCCTTTGCATGATTAAATTGTTCTTCAGGTTGATGGAGGATGTGTTGTAAATAGTTCTATATAAAACCTTTTAGAAAAGGGTTCTGTATAGTACCAAAAAGGGTTCAAAGCAAAACCACATACAACACATTCTCCATCAACCTAGAGCCATTTCACCACACAGAGAACCATTTAATCATGTACAGGGTTCTTAGCGTGTCCCAGAGTCCATATAGAGCTAATCCCATTACTACAGAACACTTGAAGAACCGTCCTTTTTAGGAGTGTGGGGTGAATAATCTTACAGTCTCATAATGAGAAATATGAGATTTATTGATCAGATCTAAGATGCAATATAACACTGGATGTGGATTCTAGAATGTTCTTTATTTTCCAGGTTTGGGAAGAAGTCCCGGCCGGCCATGTACGACGCCACTCCTATCTCTTACGAAGACTACAGTCCAGACGACAAGCCACTAGTCACACTCATCAAAACAAAAGATTTGTAAAGCACTGAAAACACACACGCACACACTTTTACACACCACACACACACACACACACACACACACACACACACACACACACACACACACACACACACACACTCACAAGCTGATTCTGACCATCAAACTATTTATTTACCTTAATAAAGGGTTAAAAAGAAGTAAAGCTGTAAAAACTATAAAAGTAATGACTGTAAAAGTAATTTAGCTGAATTTTGGTATTTGATAGATCTACTTTACCACTAAACTCCATAAAAGCTTTTAATTCATATCCCGCAGTAGCATCACATCAGTTTAGTGTCAATGCAGATTAGTGGCAAGATAAAGTAGCCTGGTTTGCAGATGCTGCTGTTCATAGATGATGAGCATCTCGCTGATTGTGACCGTAGGCTTTGATTCGGATGGCAGAGCCACATCAGCAGACATAGAATCATTCAGCTCAGCGCAGTTACACTAGTCAGTTATAGCGAAGCAGTAGGAGGCCTTATGCGCTGCATGGTAGGCTCGATGGTTCCTGCATTAAAGGAAAACTCCAGAAGATTCCCACCAGGAGCCGTATTACAGACTCTGAACTCTGGACTGAGTTTAGTTCAGTATCTATTCCAGAATATCAGATCCTCCCTTCTTAATCTCATCATTAACTCCAGATTAGAAAACAGCATCACACAAACATCCTAACCAGACTGAACCTCCTAAATCCTGTCCTAACTTTAGGATAAAACCCAACAGGGTCCTGACTTCTGTTTAAGGTCCATTTCTATGGTTTTTAGGTGGCTGAGTCAGGCAGCGTAGTACACTACCAGCATAATGAGCTCCATTTTTTTCTACTGTAAAATGTGGCTTTCATTGGGAGATGTTTTTCTTTTCTGACTCTGCGTTTTAAACATCTCAGACGCTGCCGACTCGAACTCCACCGCCCCTGATCACCTTCCTGTGTTAATGTTAGTGATGGTGGTGAATAATGAGGAGGCAGAGCTGAACGTGTATCTGTTTATTAGGAGGAGGAACGTTAGTGAGCTTTGGCTAAAGTGTTTGGGAAATGGAGACTGAAACTGGGAAGAGCGACACTCTGATAATGGCAGGGGGCGACTCTGATAAACGGCAGGGGGCGAATCTGATAAACGGCAGGGGGCGACTCTGATAAACAGCAGGGGGCGCTATCACTCTCACAGCTCACAGTTTATCACACTTTAGTTCTGTTTGAGTTTTTTTTACATCAGTAACAGCAGCTTAACTCACATTTTAACACTATTTTGATGAGGTGTTTACGTTTCAGCTGTGTGTTTATAGTCGGCTGCTAGGAAACAGGCATGGCAGCTGATTGACGACTCTGATTGAGTGGGATAAGATCTTCTAACTGAAGATCAGAGGCTGTGAGATCAGATAAGATTCCTAAATCAAGATCAGATTTGATTCTGTAATACAGATGTGTGTAAACTTGCGTATTGACCTGTCTGATCTGAACTTAAGACAGAAAGAGAGGAAGGCTCTGTAAAACGGCTCCTGATCTGTATCCGCTGTGTCTGTTTTGGATGGTCAGTAACCACAGACAGTCGTCACAACACGATTCTCTGAAATTAGATATCAACAGAAAACTCACTGCATGGAAACGCACTTATGATAAAAGCCAACGGCAGAAGCTGAATTTCACAAATAATCATTCTCACGTGTGTTTGTTGCACATATTCATGATAATAATAGTAATAATCAAAATAATGATGATAAACTTCATATATAACTTGTTTCATACATTTAAATACAGCTTAAAATGCTTTACAGTGTAAATTAAACCAACAGAGAATCTAAAGAAACGAAAGGCAATCAAATAAAATTGGCAAACAATAAGATGCACCAAATAAAAGCTGATAAACAGAGAAGAACATAACAATAGAGGTGAAAATAGTGTTTAAAAAAGTAAATGATATCTGGGCAGGTGAAATGATATAATATCTAGTTATAATATAAAATACTTTTCACATTCAGATGGTTGTGAAATCATCAGACCTCATCATTTGAGTGTGTTGTCAGCTCATTATAAGATTGTCTAACTTATTTCTAGACATTTTATACTTGTTTTTAGTGATTTTGTCAAATAATCTCATGACATCGGAACATAATAGAATTTCAGTCAACAAGCAAATGAACATTTCACATAATATTATCACTTAAAACCAGCACAGAACGTCTCGAAATGAGTTAAATAACCTCTGTCAGTTCACAATCAGTCTCATCATGACAGACATACTGAGATTAATGAAGATTTCACCTGCAGAGAGCCCATATGCAGTGCAGTCAGTGTTAATGGGCTGAATGCTGCAGCAGACAGAGGTGATGCTGAAGAATGCTGAAGAGTTCCTTTAATGCCTGGAACTGTGTGTACAGTGTTGTTTATCTGTTTATTTGGTGTTCTTTTTGACGGAGTCTCGTGCCATAACGTTGGTGGTAGAAGAGTCTAAAGCACCGCTGGAGGCAGTTTAACCATCTGCTGTAACGGTGATATTCGGTTCTTTCATCTCACTCCATCCACTATGAGTACTAACCTAGAACCGGCCTAGATTTACAATGTTGTAATACAGAGCACTCGCCTGCTTCCACCCCCCCCCTCTCTCTCCCTCTCTCTCTCCCTCCCTCTCTCTTTCTCTGTCTCTCTCCCCCTTTCTCTCTCGGTCACTCTTTGTCTCCCTCCCTCTATCTCTCTCCCTCTCTCTTTCTTTCCCTCTCTTGCTCTCTCTCTCACGCTCTCTCTTTCTCTCTCACGCTCTTCCGTGCTCTCTCTCTCTGTTTCTCTTTCTCACTCTCGCTCTCTCACTCTTTCTCTTTCGCGAGCTCTCTCTCTCCCTCTCTCTCTCTCCCTCTCTCTTGCTCTCGCTCTTGCGCTCTCTCTCTCTCTCCTTCTCTCTTTCTCTGTTTTGGTTCAACATGAGCTCTTCACTCTATAATACACTCTAATGTAGTGACACGATGGAGGAGGAAAGTGCGCCACCTGTTATTTATGCTCAAAAAACACACTTGAGAAACATGGGTATTTAGTGAAGGCAGGGATTCATTTATGTGCTTAGTTGTTTTTTCAGGTTGAAATCGTTCTTCAGATCAATGGAGAATGTGTGTGGTTCTGTATAGAAAAAGGGTTCTGCCATTGTTACAATGTGAAGCTTCTATACAGTAGCAGAACCCTTTTTGGGGGTATATTAGAACCACTTACAGCACATTCTCTGTGAGTCTGAAGAATCATTTCACCATGCAAAGAACCTTCTAATCATGAAATAACCCATTGCCTTTACTGAAGAACCCTAGGTTAACAGTGAATTTGAGGTGATGCAGGATGCAGATTTTGCCCCCATTTTCAGTTCTATTTGACGCTATATCAGTGTTTCTACTGAGTAACTGACAATAAAAGACAGAAATACCGTTTTAATTTAAATTTTTAATTTTAATTTTGCCAATACAGGCTATTCAGTGAGTACATAATCAAGGAAATATCTAGCTCTATAAAATATAGATCGGTTTTGTTGATTTTGCTGTAGGTGGTGACGCAATAAAACAGTGATGGTGCTCTTACACTCGCGAAAGGACAGTTCCACAAAAGTTCCAGCTTTTAGTTTGTCCTTATGAAGAACTGAGGGGGATTCAAAATGAACTCATCCAGCAGATGGCGCAGTTTCCTCCACAATACCATAACTGTAAATATTCAAACCCCTTAAAGTGCAGAAGCACCACTCACTAACCATAAGACTCATTATACAGTGTCCACTACTCACTCTCTGTCTCCTGACCTCCACTCCCTCATCCTGTCCTCCAGCATTGCCTCTCATCCTCTTGCTGTTGTTGATGATGGGCTGCTTTTGGAGCTGATCTGGGAGCAGTTTGGCTGTTCCTTGAGTAATGATAAGCATTAAAGTGCCCATATCATGGAAAAGCATAACTTACTTGCCTTTTATTTTAGTTTGATGAAGTTTATAAACCATCACTAAAGTTTCAACATGTTAAGTTCCCTCACCAGAACATGAGGTCCATGTGTGGAAAGCAGGATGCAAATACAGTGCTGTGAGGTCACAGCCATGAATGCATTTCCACAAGATGGCTCGTTTTCCCCTACAGCCACCTTTAAGCCCTGTCTCTTGTGCTTACAGACCTCTGCAATTTTGGGAAAGCGATTAAACCAAGGTGCGAAATGCAGGGGGTTCTGGAGGGTAAGGAACCCCCTAGTTAACCTCTTGGGCCCCCTGAATGTCTCAAAATCAAAATTCTGAGGGTCCCCGAAAATAAACTGTGACGTTATGCGTTTTGTTAGTGAAAAACAGATGCTCAAATCCAGACTCAGTGAAGGTCACCGTTTCTCTGCTTCACCCACAGTCAGCTTCTGTTAACTGTCTACAGCTGCAGCACTGCTCTGCCTCAGGGTGGCGCTGTAGCAGACCACTTTACCCATTTGATCATTGTCTATAAATTGTTACTCTGCCATGGAGTAGACCATGAACACAGGACCCCTGAATACCATGGGCTATATCACACACTGGATTAAACATGGTGCTGCTCATGGCTGTCAGGAAGCAAATGGATCACTGCAGCTTCCAAAGGATCCACACATCTGAAAGGAGTGTCTGAAGGTTTTTCTCAGTGGTCCTGATGATTTCACTGTCAGCTTAATAGTTTGATCCACGTTTTAGCCCAGAAAGCTTTTAGAACAAGGCACAATACAGAGCAGCCAATCAGAGCAGAGCTCATTTGCATATATCAGTCTAGAAGGTACAGTTAGAGAAGCCACCTGTTTAATTGTATGGGACGAAGGAGGCTGGAAAATTAATCTAGCAAGAATGAATTATGACTGTTTTTGGTCCATAAAACCATGCAAACATTATGAGTGGACTGTAAAATGCAGGATATGGGCCCTTTAAAGCTGTGGACAGGGCTACTGGTCCCAGGTCAGCACTGAAGTCCTTTAGCCAGAGTACTGTTTCTGTTAGATTAAAGACAAAACCCATGTGATCCTGTATGTGGAATAATGTTCTAATAAAGGTGAACTCCTGTTTACTGAGCTCTCTGTTTCCTTTTTTTAAAACTATTGTTGATTATCATCTGTATGTTTATGTTGTTGATTTGATATGAATATTAAGCATCTTTGGCCTGACATAAAAACAGGATTTGAGTTTTTCTTTAATTATTATGATTAACATGCATGAACAGGTACCTGCACAGGTGGAGACCAGGAGGGGTTTGAATTTAGGATGAGTCTAAAAAGTCAATTAGCTCCTCTATAACAATATATAAGCTCACTTTTAAAGGGGAATTTATCTGAACTAAGTGTGTGAGGTGTAATCAGAGTGATGAAATGGTTCAGGCGTCTTTACAGTGGTGGTGAGAGGAACCAGGCGTCGCCATGACTACAACACAGATATAGACATTTTATTTACCATCCAGAACCACCAGATAACCTACACGAGTCTTCTGAGTTTATATGGAATGTTGATGATGGAAAATAATGGAAAATCTGGAATAATTAGATTTCTTTGGGGACTATTTTGCCACACAGCGCCCTGCATGTCTCCCTCCACCATGAATGGAGTTTAAGTTCTCTAAACTATCATAAAACAGCATCTCAGTCATCAGGCTTTGAATTCAGAACCATTTCATGTAGGAACTTTCTGTGAGGAGCTTTTAGAAGGGCACGTCTGGTTCCTATCACCACCACTGTGAACAGTTCTGACTTGGTCAGTTTATCTAGAACAGAGAGTTGCACACCAAACCGCTCAGAACCACTCTGTTTAAATCTGAACCAGTTAATTATGCAGGGATTATGAAAAATTGGTGACATTCTCCTTTAACACTGTTAAGCCACAAACACACACTGAGCCAACAGAGCACCTCTGAGTGCCTCCTTGGAGGCCGAAATCAGAAATGTGACCTTTGACTTTTGGTACCTGCAGATATTCCTTATGTAAGCAATGCAGAGAGAGAAAGACAGAGAGAGAGACACATTGACTCGGTGTTTGTTTGACCTCAAAGCCACAGTAACAGTGAGAAAATTGTTTTAAAAGGCCAAATGTATGACCTTTGACCCCAGTTAGGTTTTTGGTGGTCCCTCTCCTTCCTGCTTCCAGCAGAGTGATCACAAACGGACGTTAAACTGAACTCAGAAGGTGAGCAGCGCTGCTGTTTGATGTGTTTTCTGTTTTTTTTAAAGCACCATCAGAAACTGTTCCTATGACAGTGCTCACAAACACAGAACAAAGACAGTGGTTCTATACAGAACAATGAACACTCTGCTATTGTTAGAAGCTTGATATAACAATATAAGAACTCTTTTTGGTGCTAGATAGAACCATCTACAGCACATTCTCCATCGATCTGAAGATCATCATGCAAAGGGTTCTTTGAATGTTCATGGCTCAATATAGAACCATATTCTATACTTGAACCATCTTTTTAAGTGTGAACTGTATAGGATACATTCCTCATCAGTTTCAAGAACAATTTCACCATGCAAAGAACTGTTTAAACATGAAAAGGTTCTATAAAGAACCCTTGAAGAACCATCATTTTTTAGTCTGAACTGCATAGAACACATTGTTCATCAATCTAAAGTTCCTTTCAGTGATGCAAGGAACCCTTTAATCATGTAAAGGGTTACTTGTGTGCTCATGGTTCTATATATTACATACACTATGTTACCAAAAGTATTTGGCCGTCTGGCTTCACATGTATATGAACTCGAGTGAAATCACGTTTTTAATCCACAGGGTTTAATATGATGCCGGCCCACCCTTTGCAGCTATAACAGCTCTTCTGGGAAGGCTTTCCACAAGGGTTAATAGTATTTATAGGAATTTCTGACCGTTCTTCCAGAAGACGAGAAGGCCTGGCTCACAGTCTCTGCTCTAATTCATCAATAAGGGGTTCTATCAGGTTGAGGTCAGGACTCTGTGCAGGCCAGTCAAGTTCTTCCACACCAATCTCGCTCATCCATGTCTTTATGGACCTGCTTTGTGCACTGGTGCGCAGTCATGTTGGAACAGAAAGAGGCCATCCCCAAACTGTTCCAACAGAGTTGGGAGCATGAAATCGTCCAAAATTGTCCAAAAAATTTAAATTGGTGCTGAAGCATTAAGAGTTCCTTTCACTGGAATTAAGGGGCCGAGCCCAACTCCTGAAAAACAACCCCACACTATAATTCCCCCTCTGCTGAACTTTACACTTGGCACAATGCACTCAGACAAGTACCGTTCTCCTGGCAACTGCCAAACCCAGACTCGTCCATCAGATTTCCAAACGGAGAAGCATGATTGGTCACTCCAGAGAACACATCTCCACTGCTCCAGAGTCAAGTGGCGGTGCTTTACACCACTGCATTCCACACTTTGCATTGCACTTGGTGATGTAAGGCTTGGATGCAGCTGCTCGGGCATGGAAACCCATTCCATGAAGCTCTCTATGTTGTTCTTGAACTGATCTGAAGGCCACATGAAGTTTGGAGGTCTGTAGCAATTGACTCTGCAGAAAGTCAGTGACCGCTGTGCACTATGCACCTCAGCATCCGCTGACATCCGCTCTGTCATTTTATGTGGCCGACCACTTTGTTATAATCCCATTGACAGTTGACTGTGGAATATTTAGTAGTGAGGAAATTTTGTGAAACTGGGCATGTTGCACAGGTGGCATCCGATCAGGGTACCACGCTGGAATTCACTGAACTCCTGAGAGCGACCCATTCTTTCACTAATATTTGTAGAAGCAGCATGCAGGCCTAGGGGCTTGGGTTTATACACCTGTGGTCATGGAAGTGATTGGAACACCTGGATTCAGTGATTTGGATGGGCGAATGAATACTTTTGGAAATATAGTGTACATGTATAGCCCTCTTTTTTTGAGTGTGAACCATATATAACACATTATCTATCAATCTAAAGAACCATTTCACCATGCAAAGGTTCTATGCGGGATCATGGTCTTTATTAAAGAAACCTTGAAGAACCATTTTTTTATCCAACATGCATTACACCACAGTGAAGTGACTCCAAACTTTTGCTATATAACAGCGCCTATAGCCGCCTCTGCTGGACGCTCTGAGAACCGCACCAAAAAAAAAAAAGAAGAAGAAAGGAGGAGACGCGTGCTCCTCCCCTTGCAGGCGGGGCTTGTTCTCTCCTCGCGCCCCCGTCCATCTCTCCCTCTGTGTTTTTTCTCTGCTTTGCTCGGAGGAAAAAAAATAAGAAGGAGCTCCAGCGGCAGCAGATGTTGATCCAGAGCAGCAGCAGCAGCAGAACCTCCAGCACCTTCAGCTTCAGCAGGCCACATATCCGCTGAGATGTGGCAGCCCGCGAGCGAAAGACTGCAGGTAAGGAGCACAGTGGAGGAGGGTTCTGGGGGTTCTGGAGGTTCTCTAGGCTCTTCTGTGCCTATATGGATCTAGATCTTTAGCCTGGAAGCCAGATTGTGCTTCTCAGGAGGTCGTCTTCTTTCCTACCTGCTGCTGTGGAAGTGAGAGGAGCTTTGGAGGTTTTTTGCTGTTCGTAATTTGCTCCAGATGTCCAGCACTGCGGCCAGGGAGGACTTACACAACCCCCCTCTAGGAGGGCCATAGCTTTCGTAGCTTTCATAGCTCTGACAGAGGCATTTTTAAGGAAAATATGGAATGTTAATCAGGCAAAATAACGTGCAGGCACGAAAATTATTACCCCAGGAGCTGGACATTAAGCTCATTTGCGAAAATTCACTTGCTTTCTCTCCTTTCTGCCAGCTTCTTTTTGGAATTCTCCGTTCCACCTTAAATGGCGCAGCAGCTACATTGTAGCGCTACAGTGTAACTGCTGCGCCATTTAAGGTGGAACGGAGAATTCCAAAAACAAGCCAAATCCAGCCATTGAAGATAGTACGTGGAATTTGAATAAGAAGTCAAATTCAGCCATTTAAGGTGGAACTGACTGCTGCGCCATTTAAGGTGGAACTGAGTATTCCACAAGCTTCTGTACATTCCAAACATTTGTGCCTTTGTCGAACCTTTGCAAGGTTTTTAGGTATGAAACCAGAATCAGATCTTCTGCATTGGTTCTGTCTAAAGTAAAAACAAAGGGCCTGCGTAGTGGAAGCCTTTTTACTCCTTACCTTTTCCCATTTACGTGCAAAGGGATCCTGTCTAGGCCAAATGGTTTGGATTACCCATGATGATGTGGTCCTCAAGTGTGAAAGTTCTTGCTATGTGTGTGTGATATGGTGGCCATATGTCATTAGAAATGCTCACACACCTCAAGGAACTTCAACAAAGCAGAATTTCAAAACTTCAGACACTGTTTTCATACATAAAAGGGGAACTCTACACAATCTGATTTTCTGCAGCTATCAAATTATTAAGTGAAAACACGCTGAACAAGTTACTGACACAATCTGATTTTCTGCAGTTATCAGATTAATAAGTGTAAATACGCTGAACCAGTTGCTGACACAGTCTGATTTTTTTGCTGTTATCAAATTAATAAGTGTAAACACGCTCAACCAGTTACTGACACAATCTGATTTTCTGCAATTATCAGATTATTAAATGTTGCATGAAAGCTTTACTGCTGCTCATCTCAAACTTGAAATAAACCCTCACTGATGTGTTGCACATTTAATTAAGTGATGCGATGTAAATGTGAGTGTGTGCGATGGACTGGCGACCTGTCCAGGGTGTATCCTGCCTTCCGCCCAATGACTACTGGGATAGGCTCCTGCAGCCCTCGCGACCCAGAGGGGGAAGCGGCTTAGAAAATATTTGTGTGTGTGTGTGTGTGTGTGTGTGTGTGTGTGTGTGTGAATCAGTACTGTTAATATCTCCATCACTGTCCTGTATTTCAGGGTGCTGGTACAGTTGTTACCACTGACACTTATTCCTTATTTTGTAGTATTTCAGTTAGATTTCTTTAAACGTGATATAATTAGTTTCTTTAGTTGTTGAAGTTATTCAGTCAATTGGTCACTTAGTCTTCTGCAGTGGTTTTACCGTTTGCTGCGTGGAGCAGATTTAAATCACGTGTACACTCTTAAAAGATAAAGGTTTCTTTAGTGAAGACAGTGGTGCTATATAGAACCATGAAATAGAAATATTTCCCTGATTAAAGCGTTCTTTGCATTGTGAAATGGTTCTTCAGATTGATGGAGAATGTGCTGTAGATGGTTCTGTCTAGAAACATTTTGAAAAGGGGTTCTGTATAGAGCACCAACATTGTTCTTCCCTTGTTACCACACTCCAAAGATGGATCTTCAACTGTTCTTTAGTAAAGGAAATGGTTCTATATAGAACCATTAAGTCTCAAAAGAACCCTTTGCATGCATAAATGGATCTACATATGCTTTAATGGTTCTAGTTTTTTAAAAAATAGTTCTTATGTAGGTTCTTCTGTTGTTATGATATCAGGCTTTTTTGGTGCTATATAGAGAACGCTTTTCAAAACGGCTTATATGTAGAACCATTTTCTTTGCTACAGAACCCTTGAGAAAACATTTCTAAGTGTGCATGTCAAGCTTTTTTTGGTGCTATGTAGAACACCTTTGAAAGAGCTTCTATGTAGAACCATTTCTTTACTGAGGAACCCTCTTTTTAAGTGTGTGTGGGGGAGGCAGGCATATGCTGGTCAGTTCCGCGGTGAAGCACAGGGCCGGTCTGTGTGAGTAAGCGCAGTGGATGCTGTTTTCATTCCCTCCTGGTCTGTAAACAGAGCCGAGAGTTCTGCAGTGAATGATATCTCTATCCGAGATCTCTGGGTTCAGCTGGAGGACGGATCACAGGCTTCGTGCGGTTTTGTAACCAAATCTCATGTGAAAGTTTTGGCTGTGAGACGTGTGAAATCAGTCCACTCGCCGTTTTCAGACACTGCCGAGGCGCCTGTGCTGCTAAATTCGGACGGGGGGCTTCAGTGGTTTGAGTATTGGTGTCAGTAGGTGTAGGGGTGATGGTGTTAAGGGTGGGTGATCTATAGTCATCTGTGCTACAGTACAGCTGCTATACTGAGATTTAGTTATATTTATAGTGAGTTATTTCATATTGATAATCAGTATTATATGCGTTATAATACTGGATTTGGGGAAGATATCCAATTCTGAATTTTCTGACCAATATTGTGATTTAAACGCAGTCATTTTCTATAAATCAATTTCCAGGCCTGTTTCCTGGCAGAATGTCCACTTTTCCAGTATTTCTCTGAATGCTCAGTTAGTTGTGACGTCACATATACAGGCAGTTCACCAACTCTGTTATTAGTTTATTCTTTTCCATTTAAACCTTGTGATGACAGCATAGTTGATGTGTTATATAATAACAGTTGCAGAGTTTGTGGTTTGAAAATTGTGATTTGGATATAAAAACAAACTCTCAGCTCTACATAACGCGTTATGATACTGTGACGTTTCTGTTTTTAAACTAGTATCAGTGTCTGATTTAGTTCATACATTCATCATGAGTTCAGCTCTTTGCTGACCTGATGGTCTGGAGGCATCATTGAGTATTTTTTGGTATTTGCTAATACTGAGTCTGATACCATACGTATCGTATTTTTAGTTTTGGATGGTATTTTTTAAAAGTGTATCTTTATTAGTGTTTTATTTCTTTTTTTTTTGAGATCTCCAATTATTTATTCCGTTATCACGACCTAACGAGTGCTGTCTTTGTAAAACAAAGTGATACAAATAACTTGAGAACTCAAGAACACTGCATTTGTTTTGCTGTGATAATGATGTAAATATCATGAGATCTCAAGATAAAAATGAAAATAACTCATCGCAGGAAAACTGAGTAATAACACACGTGAATCCGTGACCCTTAAGGGCTTCCGCTACTTTATGTTCGTTGTTGTTGTTGTTGTTGTTGTTGTTGTTTTTAATTGTGAAGTAAACAAACCAACATTTAAAACATTGATGTTTACTGACTCGACCAGAAACTAGTAACCCATCCGTCCAGTTTTCTGGTTTTTGATGCTGAAGATCGGTTCCAACAGGATGTAACGGAACTCAAGGGGGTTCTCCTCTGTGTTTGCCAACACTTGCAGCCAAAGCTAACTACATTGTAGCAGCCCCTTTACTGATTTGGGGAAGATAAAGCCCCTAAGCTCTACTTTATCACCTGTAAGAGAATGTAACGTAGTGCAGAATGTACAGTGGGATACTATACTGATGAGCTGAGTGATATTTTAATAATTATTACTTGGTAAAGAGTTTCGCTGAGTAGGAAGCAGGTTAGTGCGCTAATGCTAAATTTATTAGCGTTCATGTTAGCTTTCAGAAAATGAGTGATTTTGTTTAATGAAAAAAATATGAAGTGTTTGGATTCTGTGAACATAGACATGTGAGCGTGACTGCAGAACAGCGGCATTTCAGATCAGCTGATAAGTAAGCTAACCAGCATTAACAGGTGGGGTAGCTAATTAGCCAAATTAGATGCTTTAGAGGCTTAAAATGAGCAAAAAACCTGTTAAATCGCTCATCACTGTTATTACGAGGCTCCAGCTCTTTCAGGCAGGTAGAAAACTAGGATTACAGTCCTTGTTATTATATTAGTCCTGTTTGTATATCACAGTGTTTAGCTCTGTTAGCACTGTTATCTCAGCTTCTCCTCCAACGCCGCTCGGTTGTCTTCATTTCATTTTATCTAGATTTTTCATTTTGGTGATTTTTCTCTTTTAAAATCCGTGTTTGATTTCTCATTTACTTTGTTACGTCTTTAACTGTCTTCGTATTTAATCCTATGTGAAGCACACCATGTATGAGAAGTGCTCTGTAAAATAATCTTGCCTTGCAGAAGTAGAACCGTTGGTTCCTGTGTGGTCAGTTCTTGGCTTTGAACGTTCAGGCAGACAACAGTTTTAGAAATCAGTGACCAAAACAATCAGTGTGTTCCGTCTTACTGTGATAACACTGTTTGCTCTCCGGTGTGGACCAGAGGAGGATGGGTTCCCTTTCGGAGTCTTGGTTCCTCTTAAGGTTCTTCCTGTTGATCTTAGGGAGTTTTTCCTGCCACTGTCTCCACTGGTGACACTCCTGGGGGCTCGGACCCCGTGAGGGCCATTTTATTAGAAACACCTAGCTTGTACGTTTTCTTACTGACCACTTTACTAGAAACACCTAGTTTGGTCTTCCACTAACTGGCCACTTTACTAGAAACACCCACTTTGGTCTTACACTAACTGCCCACTTTATTAGAAACACCCACCTTGTGCTTGCACTAACTGACCAAGTTATTAGAAACACCCACCTTGTACTTGCACTCACTGGCCATTTGATGGTTTTAGGACTGTAGGCCTTTGGGAGTGTAGAACTTTAAGTCATTAGGAGTGTAGGACTGTAGGATTATAGGACTGTAGGGCTTTAGGGGTGTAAGACTGTAGGCCTTTATGGTGGTATGTCTTTAAAGCCTTATAGGCTAAAACTACAGAGTGTAGGCATGTATGGCCTTAGGCTGGTAAGGCTTTCTGGCTTTAGGACTGTAAGGATTATAGGGCTGTAGGACTTTATCACTGGTTTCTGATAAAGTGTCCGGAGAGTGTAGGGGGTATCCATGGACACATGGACACAAACACGCAGATTTTCTCACACAAACCATTTCTCTGAATGCATGCTTCCTTTGTCTGCAACAGGGTAACTATGACAACCGGCAGTATCTCTTGCTCTATAGTGTGTTGCCATGGCGACAATCAGCGGTGATGTCTGTGCTGTTGACTCTCCTGCTCTCCTTCACCGATTCCTCCTTTTCTCTCATTCTCTGGCATTCTCCCACTCTGTTTTTCAGGTTATTTCTCCTGAATGTGGAAAAATTTTGTCTGTTTTTGCTGCCCAGTTCACTGTGACCCTGTGACACCAGTTTATTCATTCTTCCCGTGTTGGTGTTGAGACAGCCTGATGTTTCTAGGTGGAAGCGTGTGGTTCCTCTTCTCCTCTTCCTTTTACTCAACCACATCCCATTTTTTTGTTTTTAATCTGTGCCTCTTTTTTGTTCCTTCCCTGTTAAATCAGCCGTGTCAGCAGATTTCAGATTGCAAAACGCAGCTGCAGATGAAGGTGGGACCAGCATGTCTTTCTGTTCCACCTTTCTGTGTAAAGTCCTACTACCCTAAAATCCTAAAGGCCTACAGTCCTATAGCTGTTCAGGCAGTGACAAGTGAACTTCATTAGGCAAGAATTCAGGGTGCAGACATTCTAGTGGGGCACTGCACAGTAGTGTTTGTGTGGCAAAGGCCTGAAGGGCTGGAAGGGGTGGAGACTTTTAGGGGGATTGTAGACTTTTAGGGGGAATAAGACTGGAGGGCCGGAGGGCTTTAGGACTGTAGGGTTGTAGACCTTTTAGAGGGAATACGACTGGAGGGCTGGAGGGCTTTAGGACTGTAGGATTGTAGACTTTTAGGGGGAATAAGACTGGAGGGCTTTACGACTGTAGGGTTGTAGAATTTTAGAGGGAATACGACTGGAGGGCTTTAGGACTGTAGGATTGTAGACTTTTAGGGGGAATAAGACTGGAGGGCTGGAGGGCTTTAGGACTGTAGAATTGTAGACTTTTAGGAGGATTAAGACTGGAGGGCTGGAGGGCTTTAGGACTGTAGGATTGTAGACTTTTAGGGGGATTAAGACTCGAGGGCTGAAGGGCTGGAGGGCTTTAGGATTGTAGGATTGTAGATTTTTAGGGGGAATCGGGCTGAAGGGCTTTAGGACTGTAGGATTGTAGACTTTTAGGGAGAATAAAACTGGAGGGCTGGAGGGCTTTAGGACTGTAGGATTGTAGACTTTTAGGGGGAATAAGACTGGAGGGCTGGAGGGGTTTAGGACTGTAGGATTGTAGAATTTTAGGGGGATTAAGACTGGAGGGCTGAACGGCTGGAGGGCTTTAGGACTGTAGGATTGTAGACTTTTAGGGGGAATAAGGCTGGAGGGCTTAAGGACTGTAGGATTGTAGACTTTTAGGGGGAATATGACAGGAGGGCTGGAGGGATTTAGGCCTGTAGGATTGTAGACTTTTAGGGGGAATAAGACTGGAGGGCTGAAGGGCTGGAGTACTTTAGGACTGTAGGATTGTGGACTTTTACGGGGAATAAGACTGAAGGGCTGGAGGGCTTTAGGACTGAATGATTGTAGACTTTTAGGGGGAATAAGACTGGAGGGCTGAAGGGCTGGAGTACTTTAGGACTAATAGGGATATAAAGCCGACAGATTTCCAGCATTGGGCCCAAATATGAGTGCCAGGATGGATGAATGGATCTTGCACTGTGACATAATTGAAGAACAGCAATGTTTTGTCTGCCCTGCAATACCTCAACAGAAAGTCTAGATGGTCAGAATTTTTTGTGGTTTTCTGCCAAGTTTGATGTCTCCTGCGACGCATTCCTTGTTGTTGACCAATAGGCTGACAGAGCGCTGATTGAAGCACATCTGTAAACGCGGTTGAGAGCAGGAGTGACGAGAACCCCTTGAGTAAGAGTGAAGAGAACCCCTCCCTTTCTGGCACTTCCTCGAGAGAGAAACAGTCTGCCTAGTCTAACGTAGTGACCATCATTAAACACAAAAATATCAAGTAGCTATTTCATCATTTTAACGTTCGATAGTGAATAACGACAGAAACCGCTCTGCCTACAAGTCATGCTTTTGAAATCGTCCATTTTGCTTCTGTTTGGAATTCAGCCACCAGCAGATTTGTGAGGACTACCATAGTTTTATCATAAACCCAAGGATTACTGGTCACATTTAGCTCCATTTTAGCTGTTAACCTCGTCATCAAATCACAGAAAAAGAAAACGAAGGGAGACACAATTTTCTACGAAGTTCAAGCTCTATTTCGCCAGTTAACTGCTGCACCATTTAAGGTGGAACGGGGGTAAATTTAAAGAAGAAGCTGGTGGACAGGAAGCCGACTTTCAGCCTCATCTGTCAATAGATGTCAGTTGGAGCAGGACTGCTGACACTGAGGAGCTCTGAATGAACTAGAGAAGGTAATTCACTCTGGAATTATTATTCAGCAGACTGAACACTACTGACATGTCAGATTCATACTGGGTTAAAGTCACAGATCTCATCAGTACTCAGTCAAATTATGGCACCTCCCCATTTAAAATTAATCCAGCTTCAATAGGACTTAATAGTGCTAATACTGAGCTGCTGTTTCTGCCCATCACCAAATCGTGGGTTTGAATTTTGGCTGCGCTAATTATCGCTGCAGTATGATTGGCTGATGCTGATATCACTGCCGGGCAGTATTGTTGCCTAGAAGTATCAGTCGGGCTGTAATGTGTGTATGTATTTGTCTCTTTGTGGGGTCCCAACCCCCCCTCGTTTCATGAACATTTTGTCCTGGGGACATTTTTAGCCAGGCTTTACATAACACTGGCAGGATTTCCATTCAGAAACACAGTTTATCTTCTTTCTTTCCGTTCTTACCGTCCTTTTCTTTCTCTTTCACCCCGCTACCACCCCCCAGCCTCCTCTCTCTGGCGCGTTTGTTGAGATTCCACTGTCTCTGTCTGACCTGTTAAACCCATCACGACGAGAGAAAAACACACACTGCCTAAACGTTTCCACATCCACCTGAAACAGTGAGCGTTTATTCTACCAGAAGTAAAAGTCAGATCCATTAATATTTGGCCGGTGGTTGTTATTTTAGATGTCTACCACACAGTAGGGCCCAAGGATTTGGGGAAAAATGTCTAACTGTGGTTTTGACTGATGTAGCGACTGTGATTTATGTTTAATTGTGAGAATAAATATTCTGCCCATTTTTGGCCAAGAAGATCAAAATATCCACCTTTTTCAGGTCTGAGGCTTCAAATGTCATGTGCCAGACTGCCAGTAAGTTGTGGTTGTGATATTACAACACATGAAGGTTTGCTTGACTTTGATTGGTCAAACTCCTGTACAGGCAGTTCAAGCTCTGTTTTATTACGTTAAATATAAACTTATGATAATGTTGTTGATAATCACCGATCAAAACATTCTGACCACCTCCTTGTTTCTACACATTTTATCAGCTCCACTTACTGTATAGGAGCACTTTGTAGTTCTACAGTTACAGACTGTAGTCCATCTGTTTCTCTAAAACTTTGTTACCCTGTTCTTCAGTGGTCAGGACCCCCATGGACCCTCACAGAGCAGGTGCTGTTTGGGTGTTGGATCATTCTCACCTAGTCAGAGACGATAGCTCATCTGTTGCTGCACAGTTTTTGGTGGTCATCCTCTAGTTCTTCGTTAGTGGTCACAGGACGCTGCCCACAGTGTTGATTCTGGACTGAGAATAGTCCACCAACCAAAAATATCCAGCCAACAGCATCCTGTGGGCAACATCTCACTCACTCTCTCACTAACTCAGTCACTCGCTCAATCACGCACTCAGTTTATTGATGTTACAATTCCAGAACCCGTTTTGGTGCTGTATAGAAGAACCATATGAAGAACAGTTTCACCATGCAAAGAACCATTTAAGCATGGAATGGTTCTATATAGAAAGCATGCTTGTAAACTCCATTACTAACGTTTACTAAAGAACCCTTGGAGAACCATGTTGTTGAGAGTGCACCGTAGTGAACTGCTGAAGTCTAAGAATATGAGCTCAGAGTTCAGACTTTCAGCTGTTTAGGTCCAAATTGGGTGAACTGTGTATGAATTACAACCCTTTTCATTCACCCCCCCCCTTTTCAGGAGATCAAAAGTAATTGGACAAACTAACATAATCATAAATTAAACTTTGTTTTTTTTTCCCCTGGCG